>NC_053024.1:3078838-3117721 GCF_003073215.2 Triticum urartu | reverse complement strand
ATTTTATTGTATGAGATGATCATGTTTTGTAACCGAGTTATCGGCAACTGGCAGGAGCCATATGGTTGTCGCTTTATTGTATGCAATGCAATTGCGCTGTCATGCTTTACTTTATCACTAAGCGGTAGCGATAGTCGTGGAATCATAAGATGGCGAGACGACAACGATGCTATGATGGTGATCAAGGTGTCGCGCCAGTGACGATGGTGATCATGACGGTGTTTCGGAGAATGAGATCACAAGCACAAGATGATGATGGCCATATCATATCACTTATATTGATTGCATGTGATGTTTATCTTTTATACATCTTATCTTGCTTTGATTGACGGTAGCATTATAAGATGATCCCTCACTAAATTATCAAAGTATAAGTGTTCTCCCTGAGTATGCACCGTTGCGAAAGTTCTTCGTGGTGAGACACCACGTGATGATCGGGTGTGATAGGCTCTACGTTCAAATACAACGGGTGCAAAACAGTTGCACACGCGGAATACTCAGGTTTAACTTGATGAGCCTAGCATATAACAGATATGACCTCGGAACACGGAGACCGAAAGGTCCAGCATGAATCATATAGTAGATATGATCAACATATTGATGTTCACCATTGATACTACTCCATCTCACGTGATGATCGGACATGGTTTAGTTGATTTGGATCACGTGATCACTTAGAGGATTAGAGGGATATCTTTCTAAGTGGGAGTTCTTAAGTAATATGATTAATTGAACTTAAATTTATCATGAACTTAGTACTTGATAGTATCTTGCTTGTCTATGTTTGATTGTAGATAGATGGCTCGTGCTGTTGTTCCGTTGAATTTTAATGCGTTCCTTGAGAAAGCAAAGTTGAAAGATGATGGTAGCAATTACACAAACTGGGTCCATAACTTGAGGATTATCCTCATTGCTGCACAGAAGAATTACGTCCTGGAAGCACTGCTAAGTGCCAAGCCTTCTGCAGGAGCAACACCAGATGTTATGAATGTCTGGCAGAGTAAAGCTGATGACTACTCGATAGTTCAGTGTGTGATGCTTTACGGCTTAGAACCGGCTCTTCAACGACGTTTTGAACGTCATGGAGCATATGAGATGTTCCAGGAGTTGAAGTTAATATTTCAAGCAAATGCCCGGATTGAGAGATATGAAGTCTCCAATAAGTTCTATAGCTACAAGATGGAGGAGAATAGTTCTGTCAGTGAACATATACTCAAAATGTCTGGGTAACATAATCACTTGACTCAACTGGGGGTTAATCTTCCTGTTGATAGCGTCATTGACAGAGTTCTTCAATCACTGCCACCAAGTTACAAAAGCTTCATGATGAACTATAATATGCAAGGGATGAATAAGACTATTCCCGAGCTCTTCGCAATGCTAAAAGCCGCGGAGGTAGAAATCAAGAAGGAGCATCAAGTGTTGATGGTCAATAAGACCACCAGTTTCAAGAAAAAAGGCAAAGGGAAGAAGAAAGGGAACTTCAAGAAGAACAACAAACAAGTTGCTACTCAGGAGAAGAAACCCAAGTCTGGACCGAAGCCTGAAACTGAGTGCTTCTAGTGCAAGCAGACTGGTCACTGGAAGCGGAACTGCCCCAAGTATTTGGCGGATAAGAAGGATGGCAAAGTGAACAAAGGTATATGTGATATACATGTTATTGATGTGTACCTTACTAATGCTCGCAGTAGCACCTGGGTATTTGATACTGGTTCTGTTGCTAACATTTTCAACTCGAAACAGGGGCTACGGATCAAGCGAAGATTGGCTAAGGACGAAGTGACGATGCGCGTGGGAAATGGTTCCAAAGTCGATGTGATCGCGGTCGGCACGCTACCTCTACATCTACCTTCGGGATTAGTATTAGACCTAAATAATTTTTATTTGGTGCCAGCGTTGAGCATGAACATTATATCTGGATCTTGTTTGATGCGAGACGGTTATTCATTTAAATCAGAGAATAATGGTTGTTCTATTTATATGAGTAATATCTTTTATGGTCATGCACCCTTGAAGAATGGTCTATTTTTTATGAATCTCGATAGTAGTGATACACATATTCATAATGTTGAAATCAAAAGATGCAGAGTTGATAATGATAGTGCAACTTATTTGTGGCACTGCCGTTTAGGTCATATCGGTATAAAGCGCATGAAGAAACTCCATACTGATGGACTTTTGGAACCACTTGATTATGAATCACTTGGTACTTGCGAACCGTGCCTCATGGGTAAGATGACTAAAACGCCGTTCTCCGGTACTATGGAGACAGCAACGGATTTGTTGGAAATCATACATACAGATGTATGTGGTCCAATGAATGTTGAGGCTCGTGGTGGATATCGTTATTTTCTCACCTTCACAGATGATTTAAGCAGATATGGGTATATCTACTTAATCAAACATAAGTCTGAAACATTTGAAAAGTTCAAAGAATTTCAGAGTGAAGTTGAAAATCATCGTAACAAGAAAATAAAGTTTCTACGATCTGATCATGGAGGAGAATATTTGAGTTACGAGTTTGGTCTACATTTGAAACAATGCGGAATAGTTTCGCAACTCACGCCACCCGGAACACCACAGCGTAATGGTGTGTCCGAACGTCATAATCGTACTTTATTAGATATGGTGCGATCTATGATGTCTCTTACTGATTTACCGTTATCATTTTGGGGTTATGCTTTAGAGACGGCTGCGTTCACGTTAAATAGGACACCATCGAAATCCGTTGAGATGACGCCGTATGAATTATGGTTTGGGAAGAAACCTAAGCTGTCGTTTCTAAAAGTTTGGGGATGCGATGCTTATGTCAAGAAACTTCAACCTGAAAAGCTCGAACCCAAGTCGGAAAAATGCGTCTTCATAGGATACCCTAAAGAAACTATTGGGTATACCTTCTACCTCAGATCCGAAGGCAAGATCTTTGTTGCCAAGAATGGATCCTTTCTAGAGAAAGAGTTTCTCTCGAAAGAAGTAAGTGGGAGGAAAGTAGAACTTGATGAAGTATTACCTCTTGAACCGGAAAGTGGCGCAACTCAAGAAAATGTTCCTGAGGTGCCTGCACCGACTAGAGAGGAAGTTAATGATGATGATCATGAAACTTCAAATCAAGTTGCTACTGAACTTCGTAGGTCCACAAGGACACGTTCCGCACCAGAGTGGTACGGCAACCCTGTCTTGGAAATCATGTTGTTAGACAACGGTGAACCTTCGAACTATGAAGAAGCGATGGCGGGCCCGGATTCCGACAAATGGCTGGAAGCCATGAAATCCGAGATAGGATCCATGTATGAAAACGAAGTATGGACTTTGACTGACTTGCCCGTTGAGCGGCGAGCCATAGAAAATAAATGGATCTTTAAGAAGAAGACAGACGCGGATGGTAATATGACCATCTATAAAGCTCGGCTTGTCGCTAAGCGTTATCGACAAGTTCAAGGGGTTGACTAAGATGAGACTTTCTCACCCGTAGCGAAGCTAAACTCCGTCCGAATCATGTTAGCAATTGCCGCATTCTATGATTATGAGATATGGCAAATGGACATCAAAACAGCATTCCTTAATGGTTTCCTTAAGGAAGAATTGTATATGATGCAGCCGGAAGGTTTTGTCGATCCTAAGAATGCTGACAAGGTGTGCAAGCTCCAACGCTCGATTTATGGGCTGGTGCAAGCATCTCGGAGTTGGAACATTCGCTTTGATGAGATGATCAAAGCGTTTGGGTTTATGCAGACTTATGGAGAAGCCTGCGTTTACAAGAAAGTGAGTGGGAGCTCTATAGCATTTCTCATATTATATGTAGATGACATACTTTTGATGGGAAATGATATAGAACTTTTGGACAGCACTAAGGCCTACTTGAATAAGTGTTTTTCAATGTAGGACCTTGGAGAAGCTGCTTATATATTAGGCATCAAGATCTATAGAGATAGGTGAAGACGCCTCATAGGTCTTTCACAAAGCACATACCTTGATAAGATATTGAAGAAGTTCAATATGGATCAGTCTAAGAAGGGGTTCTTGCCTGTGTTGCAAGGTGTGAAATTGAGCTCAGCTCAATGTCCGACCATGGCAGAAGATATAGAAGAGATGAGTGTCATCCCCTATGCCTCAGCCATAGGGTCTATTATGTATGCCATGCTGTGTACCAGGCCTGATGTAAACCTTGCCGTAAGTTTGGTAGGAAGGTACCAAAGTAATCCCGGCAAGGAACACTGGACAGCGGTCAAGAATATCCTGAAGTACCTGAAAAGGACTAAGGACATGTTTCTCGTTTATGGAGGTGACGAAGAGCTCGTTGTAAAGGGTTACGTCGACGCTAGCTTCGACACAGATCTGGATGAGCCTAAGTCACAAACCGGATACGTGTATATGTTGAATGGTGGAGCAGTAAGCTGGTGCAGCTGCAAGCAGAGCGTCGTGGTGGGATCTACATGTGAAGCGGAGTACATGGCAGCCTCGGAGGCAGCGCATGAAGCAATTTGGGTGAAGGAGTTCATCACCGACCTAGGAGTCATACCCAATGCATCGGGGCCGATCAAACTCTTCTGTGACAACACTGGAGCTATTGCACTTGCCAAGGAGCCCAGGTTTCACAAGAAGACCAGGCACATCAAGCATCGCTTCAACTCCATTCGTGAAAATGTTCAAGATGGAGACATAGATATTTGTAAAGTACATATGGATCTGAATGTCGCAGATCCGTTGACTAAACCTCTCGCTAGGGCAAAACATGATCAACACCAGAACTCTATGGGTGTTCGATTCATCACAATGTAACTAGATTATTGACTCTAGTGCAAGTGGGAGACTGTTGGAAATATGCCCTAGAGGCAATAATAAAAGGATTATTATTATATTTCCTTGTTCATGATAATTGTCTTTTATTCATGCTATAATTGTGTTATTCGGAAATCGTAATACATGTGTGAATACATAGACACCAACATGTCCCTAGTAAGCCTCTAGTTGACTAGCTCGTTGATCAACAGATAGTCATGGTTTCCTGACTATGGACATTGGATCTCATTGATAACGAGATCACATCATTAGGAGAATGATGTGATGGACTAGACCCAATCCTAAACATAGCACAAGATCATATAGTTCGTTTGCTAGAGTTTTTCCAATGTCAAGTATCTTTTCCTTAGACCATGAGATCGTGTAACTCCCGGATACCGTAGGAGTGATTTGGGTGTACCAAACATCACAATGTAACTAGGTGACTATAAAGGTATACTACGGGTATCTCCAAAAGTATCTGTTGGGTTGACGCGGATCAAGACTGGGATTTGTCACTCCATATGACGGAGAGGTATCTCTGGGCCCACTCAGTAATGCATCATCATAATGAGCTCAAAGTGACCAAGTGTCTGGTCACTGGATCATGCATTACGGTACGAGTAAAGTGACTTGCCGGTAATGAGATTGAACGAGGTATTGGGATACCGACAATCGAATCTCGGGTAAGTAACGTACCGATTGACAAAGGGAATTGTATACGGGGTTGCTTGAATCCTCGACATCGTGGTTCATCCGTTGAGATCATCGAGGAGCATGTGGGAGCCAACATGGGTATCCAAATCCCACTGTTGGTTATTGACCGGAGAGCCATCTCGGTCATGTCTACATGTCTCCCGAACCCGTAGGGTCTACACACTTAAGGTTCGGTGACGCTAGGGTTGTAGAGATATGAATATGCAGTAACTCGAAAGTTGTTCGGAGTCCCGGATGAGATCCCGGACATGACGAGGAGTTCAGGAATGGTCCGGAGGTGAAGAATTATATATAGGAAGTGCAGTTTCGGCCATCGGGACAGTTTCGGGGGTCACCGGTATTGTACCGGGACCACCGGATGGGTCTCGGGGGTCCACCGGGTGGGACCACCCATCTCGAAGGGCCCCATGGGCTGAAGTTGGGAGGGGAACCATCCCAAAGTGGGCTGGTGCGCCCCCTTGGCCCACCCCCTGCGCCTAGGGTTGGAAACCCTAGGGTGGGGGGGGGGGCGCCCCACTTGCCTTGGGGGCCACTCCACCCTTGGCCGCCGCCCCCCCTAGGAGATCCCATCTCCTAGGGCCGGTGCCCCCCCTTGGGGAGCCTATATAAAGGGGGGAGGGAGGGGCAGCCGCACCCTTGACTCTTGGCGCCTCCCTCTCCCCTTCTACACCTCTCCCTCCCGCAGTAGAACGGCGAAGCCCTGCTGCGGTGACTCCTGCATCCACCACCACGCCGTCGTGCTGCTGTATCTTCATCAACCTCTCCTTCCCCCTTGTTGGATCAAGAAGGAGGAGACGTCACGCTGGCCGTACATGTGTTGATCGCGGAGGTGCCGTCCGTTCGGCGCTAGGATCTCCGGTGATTTGGATCACGTCGAGTACGACTTCCTCATCCCCGTTCTTTGAACGCTTCCGCGCGTGATCTACGAAGGTATGTAGATGCAATCCGATCACTCGTTGCTAGATGAACTCATAGATGGATCTTGGTGAAACCGTAGGAAAATTTTTGTTTTCTGCAACGTTCCCCAACACCTTTAACTAGAAGGCGCTCAAGAATTCGGAGTTTTTAGATCTTGATGCTAAAATTGATAAAAGTGGGACTGAAGAGATCAAAACCTTAAATATTGATGAACCCACTATTTTGGATTTCAAGGAATTTAATTATGATAATTGCTCTTTGATATATTGTATTTCCTTGTTGCAATCCATGCTAAATTCTCCTCATGCTTATAGCCAACATAAAGCTTTTACTAAACATATCATTGATGCTTTGATGCAATCTTATGAAGAAAAACTTGAGTTGGAAGTTTCTATCCCTAGAAAACTTTATGATGAGTGGGAACCTACTATTACAATTAAAATTAAAGATCATGAATGCTATGCTTCGTGTGATTTGGGTGCTAGTGTTTCCACGATTCCAAAGACTTTGTGTGATTTGTTAGGTTTCCGTGATTTTGATGATTGCTCTCTAAAATTGCACCTTGAGGATTCCACTATTAAGAAACCTATGGGAAGAATTAATGATGTTATTATTGTTGAAAATAGGAAGTTTGTGCCCGTTGATTTTATCGTTCTTGATATAGATTGCAATCCTTCATGTCCTATTATTCTTGGTAGACCTTTCCTTAGAACGATTGGCACGATTATTGATATGAAGGAAGGAAATATTAGATTCCAATTTCTATTAAGGAAAGGCATGGAACACTTTCCTAGAAATAAAATTAAATTACCTTATGAATCTATTATTAGAGCCACTTATGGATTGCCTACCAAAGATGGCAATACCTAGATCTATCCTTGCTTTTTATGCCTAGCTAGGGGCGTTAAACAATAGCGCTTGTTGGGAGGCAGCCCAATTTTATTTTTATTCATTGCTTTTTGCTCCTGTTTATTAATAAATTAATTATCTAGCCTTTTTTTTGATTGTGTTTTTTGTGTTTAATTAGTGTTTGTGCCAAGTAGAACCGTTGGGAAGACTTGGAGAAAGTCTTGTTAATCTTTCTGTAAAAACAGAAACTTTAGCGCTCACGAGAACTGCTGCCATTTTTATTTGGAAAGTGATATTTAGTTAATTATTTTGCAGATGATTAATAGATAAATTACTCACGTCCAGAAATTTATTTTAGAATTTTTGGGGTTCCAGATCTTGCTCTAGCTACAGATTACAACAGACTGTTCTGTTTTTGACAGATTCTGTTTTTCGTGTGTTGTTTGCTTATTTTGATGAATCTATGGCTACTAAAATAGTTTATAAACCATAGAGAAGTTGGAATACAGTAGGTTTAACACCAATATAAATAAATAATAATTTCATTACAGTACCTTGAAGTGGACTTTTGTTTTCTTTCGCTAACGGAGCTCACGAGATTTTCTTCCTTAAGTTTTGTGTTGTGAAGTTTTCAAGTTTTGGGTAAAGATTTGATGGATTATGGAACAAGGAGTGGCAAGAGCCTAAGCTTGGGGATGCCCATGGAACCCCCAAGATAACCTAAGGATACCTAAAATCCAAAGCTTGGGGATGCCCCGGAAGGCATCCCCTCTTTCGTCTACTTCTATCGATAACTTTACTTGGAGCTATATTTTTATTCACCACATGATATGGGTTTTGCTTGGAGCGTCTTGTATGATTTAAGTCTTTATTTTTTTTAGTTTACTACAATCATCTTTGCTGTACACACCTTTTGAGAGAGACGCACATGATTCGGAAATTATTAGAATACTCTATGTGCTTCACTTATATCTTTTGAGTTATATAGTTTTGCTCTAGTGCTTCACTTATATCTTTTAGAGCACGGTGGTGGATTTGTTTTATAGAAACTATTGATCTCTCATGCTTCACTTAGATTATTTTGAGAGTCTTAAATAGCATGGTAATTTGCTTAAATAATCCTTATATGCTAGGTATACAAGATTAATAATAAAATTTTCTTATCAGTGTGTTGAATACTAAGAAAAGTTTGATGCTTGATAATTGTTTTGAGATATGGAGATGGTGATATTAGAGTCATGCTATTTGAGTAGTTGTGAATTTGAGAAATACTTATGTTAAAGTTTGTGATTCCCGTAGCATGCACGTATGGTGAACCGTTATGTGATGAAGTCGGAGCATGATTTATTTATTTATTGTCTTCCTTATGAGTGGCGGTCGGGGACGAGCGATGGTCTTTTCCTACCAATCTACCACCCTATGAGCATGCGTGTAATACTCTGCTTTGATAACTTGTAGATTTTTACAACAAGTATATGAGTACTTTATGACTAATGTTGAGTCCATGGATTATACGCACTCTCACCCTTCCATCATTGCTAGCCTCTCTAATAC
The DNA here is from genome assembly GCF_003073215.2 of Triticum urartu. Taxonomy (NCBI): domain Eukaryota; kingdom Viridiplantae; phylum Streptophyta; class Magnoliopsida; order Poales; family Poaceae; genus Triticum; species Triticum urartu. Next base: position 3,108,904 of record NC_053024.1, on the reverse strand, counting down.
CACGCACCTTTCGCCGATATCATACACCCACCATATACCTTCCTCAAAACAGCCACCATACCTACCTATTATGGCATTTCCATAGCCATTCCGAGATATATTGCCATGCAACTTTCCACCATTCCGTTTACTATGACACACTTCATCATTGTCATATTGCTTTGCATGATCATGTAGTTGACATCGTATTTGTGGCAAAGCCACCGTTCATAATTCTTTCGTACATGTCACTCATGAGTCATTGCATATCACGGTACACCACCGGAGGCATTCACATAGAGTCATATTTTGTTCTAAGTATCGAGTTGTAATTCTTGAGTTGTAAGAAACTAAAAGTGTGATGATCATCATTATTAGACCATTGTCCCAAGTGAGCAAAGGATGATGGAGACGATGATTCCCCCACAAGTCGGGATGAGACTTCGGACGAAAAAAGAGGCCATAAAAAAGAGAAAAGGCCCAAATCAATAAATAAAAAAATGAGAGAAAAAGAGAGAAGGGACAATGCTACTATCCTTTTACCACACTTGTGCTTCAAAGTAGCACCATGATCTTCATAGTAGAGAGTCTCCTTTGTTATCACTTTCATATACTAGTGGGAAATTTTCATTATAGAACTTGGCTTGTATATTCCAATGATGGGCTTCCTCAAAATGCCCTAGGTCTTCGTGAGCAAGCAAGTTGGATGCACACCCACTTAGTTTCTTTTAGAGCTTTCATATACTTATATCACTAGTGCATCTGTTGCATGGCAATCCCTACTCACTCACATTGATATCTATTGATGGGTATCTCCATAGCCCATTGATATGCCTAGTTGATGTGAGACTATCTTCTCCCTTTTTGTCTCCTCCACAACCACCATTCTATTCCACCTAAAGTGCTATGTCCATGGCTCACGCTCATGTATTGTGTGAAGATTGAAAAAGTTTTGAGAATGTCAAAAGTATGAAACAATTGCTTGGCTTGTCATCAGGGTTGTGCATGATTTAAATACTTTGTGTGGTGAAGATAGAGCATAGCCAGAGTATATGATTTTGTAGGGATAACTTTCTTTGGCCATGTTATTTTGAAGAGACATAATTGCTTAGTTAGTATGCTTAAAGTATTATTATTTCTATGTCAATACTGAACCTTTGTCTTGAATCTTTTGGATCTGAATATTCATGCCACAATTAAGAAGAATTACATTGAATTTATGCCAAGTAGCATTCCACATCAAAAATTCTATTTATATCATTTACCTACTCGAGAACGAGCAGGAATTAAGCTTGGGGATGCTTGATACATCTCCAACATATCTATAATTTTTTTATTGCTCCATGCTATATTATCTACTGTTTTGGACATTATTGGGCTTTATTATCCACTTTTATATTATTTTTGGGACTAACCTATTAACCGGAGGCCCAACCCAGAATTGATGTTTTTTGCCTATTTTAGGGTTTCGAAGAAAAGGAATATCAAACGGAGTCCAAACGGAATGAAACCTTCGGGAACGTGATTTTCTCACCGAACATGATCCAGGAGACTTGGACCCTACTTCAAGCAACCAACAGGGAGGCCACGAGGTAGGGGGCGCGCCTACCCCCCAGGCGCGCCCTCCACCCTCGTGGGCCCCTTGTTGCTCCATCGACGTATCCACGAGATCCCATCTTGGGGCCTATTCCGGAGCTCCGCCGGAGGGGGCATCGATCACGGAGGGCTTCTACATCAACACCATAGCCTCTCCGATGAAGTGTGAGTAGTTTACCTCAGACCTACTGGTCCATAGTTATTAGCTAGATGGCTTCTTCTCTCTTTTTGGATCTCAATACAAAGTTCTCCCCCTCTCTTATGGAGATCTATTCGATGTAATCTTCTTTTGCGGTGTGTTTGTTGAGACCGATGAATTGCGGGTTTATGATCAAGTTTATCTATGAACAATATTTGAATCTTCTCTGAATTCTTTTATGTATGATTGGTTATATTTACAAGTCTCTTCGAATTATCAGTTTGGTTTGGCCTACTAGATTGATCTTTCTTGCAATGGGAGAAGTGCTTAGCTTTGGGTTCAATCTTGTGGTGTCCTTTCCCAGTGAAAATAGGAGCAGAAAGGCACATATTATATTGTTGCCATCGAGGATAACAAGATGAGGTTTTTTTATCGTATTGCATGAATTTATCCCTCTACATCATGTCATCTTGCTTAAGGCGTTACTCTGTTCTTATGAACTTAATACTCTAGATGCATGCTGGATAGCGGTTGATGTGTGGAGTAATAGTAGTAGATGCAGGCAGGAGTCGGTCTACTTGTCTTGGACGTGATGCGTATATACATGATCATACCTAGATATTCTCATAACTATGCTCAATTCTGTCAATTGCTCAACAGTAATTTGTTCACCCACCGTAAAATACTTATGCTCTTGAGAGAAGCCACTAGTGAAACCTATGGCCCCCGGGTCTATCTTCATCATATTAATCCTCCAATACTTAGTTATTTTCATTGCCTTTTATTTTACTTTGCGTCTTTATCATAAAAATACTATCTTATCATATCTCACTCTCGTAAGTGACCGTGTATGGATTGGCAACCCCTTATCGCGTTGGTTGCGAGGATTTATTTGTTTTCTGTAGGTGCGAGGGACTGGCGCGTAGCCTCCTACTGGATTGATACCTTGGCTCTCAAAAACTGAGGGAAATACTTACGCTACTTTGCTGCACCACCCTTTCCTCTTCAAGGGAAAACCAACGCAAGTGCTCAAGAGGTAGCAGATGCCAATTGGGGCATCCCCAAGCTTAGATGCTTGAGACTTCTTGAAATATTAACTAGGGATGCCTTGGGCATCCCCAAGCTTGAGCTCTTATGTCTCCTTATTTCCTCTCATGTCACGGTTTCCCTAATTCTTAAAAACTTCATCCACACAAAATTCAACAAGAACTCGTGAGATGACTTAGTATAAATCAACGCGAAACCTTATCATTCTCTACTGTAGCAAATCACTAAGACTATAATTTAATATTGCATAATAGATTCCTCTACATATTTAATACTCCTATCCTCAAATAGAATCATTAAACAAGCAAACATATGCAAACATAACAACAATCTGTCAAAAAGGACAGTCTGTAAAGGATGTAAGAAGATCCATACATCTCTAACTCCAAAATTTCTGAAAATTACCACGCTGTATAAAATTTGTTAGAGCATACTATGTGACTTTTTAAAGATTTTATCATATTATGACTTTCTAGAAGAATTGAGACAATAATAGAAAACTTTATATTTTCAAAACAGCAACCTATAGACTTGCAAAATAAGCATGGTAAAGGCTATACTTGACATTTTTATTTAAATAAAATATACAAAACATTATTCTAAATAATAGCAAGCAAATCTACACAAAATAAAATGATGCTCCAAGAAAAACACACCTCATGTGACAAATATAAATATAGCTCCAAGTAAGGTTACCGATAATGTTGCTTGGGTGTTCCTTGAATATTACCTTGGGGTGCCTTGGGCATCCCCAACCTTAGGGTCTTGCCACCTATCGGGGATATACCCCGTGGTGTAACCCGACCGGATGTATGACCCTGCCAGCCCTTGGCAACTCACTGGTGACCTGCTCTAACCCGGCGACTGACTAGTAAGCTGCCCAGACTTGGCGGTTCATTGGTGACCTGGCAGGCGGGTCAGAATAGCGACGAGAACCGGTGGTCCAGAAGGTGGTGATACGTCTCCAATGTATCTACAATTTTTTTATTGTTCCATGCTATTATATTATCTGTTTTGGAAGTTTATGGGCTTTATTATACACTTCTATATTATTTTTGGGACTAACCTATTAACCGAAGGCCCAGCCGAAACTGTTGTTTTCTTGCCTATTTCAATGTTTCGAAGAAAAGGAATATCAAACGGAGTCAAAACGGAATGAAACCTTCGGGAGAGTTATTTTTGGAACGGAAGCAATCCAGGAGACTTGGAGTATACGTCAGGGAAGCTTCGAGGTGGCCATGAGACAGGGAGGCGCGCATGCCCCCCTGGCGCGCCCCCACCCTCGTGGGCCCCTCGTGGCTCTCTTGACAGAGTTCTTTCACCTATATATGTCCATATACCCTAAAAACATCAGAAGAACAGAATAGATCGGGAGTTCCGCCGCCAGAAGCCTCTGTAGCCACCAAAAAACAATCTAGACTCATTCTGACACCCTGCCGGAGGGGGGAATTCCTCTCTGGTGGCCATCTTCATCATCCCGGTGCTCTCTATGACGAGGAGGGAGTAGTTCACCCTCGGGGCTGAGGGTATGTACCAGTAGCTATGTGTTTGATCTCTCTCTCGCTCTCTCGTGTTCTTGAGGTGATACAATCTTGATGTATCGCGAGCTTTGCTATTATAGTTGGATCTTATGATGTTTCTCTCCCTCTACTCTCTTGTGATGAATTAAGTTTTCCCTTTGAAGTTATCTTATCAGATTGAGTCTTTAAGGATTTGAGAACACTTGATGTATGTATTGCATGTGCTTATCTGTGGTGATAATGGGATATCATGTGATCCACTTGATGTATGTTTTGGTGATCAACTTGCGAGTTCCGTGACCTCATGAACTTATGCATAGGGGTTGGCACACGTTTTCGTCTTGACACTCCGGTAGAAACTTTGGGGCACTCTTTGAAGTTCTTTGTGTTCGTTGAATAGATGAATCTGAGATTGTGTGATGCATATCATATAATCATACCCACGGATACTTGAGGTGACATTGGAGTATCTAGGTGACATTAGGGTTTTGGTTGATTTGTGTCTTAAGGTGTTATTCTAGTATGAACTCTATGATAGATTGAACGGAAAGAATAGCTTCATGTTATTTTACTACGGACTCTTGAATAGATCGATCAGAAAGGATAACTTTGAGGTGGTTTCATACCCTAGCATAATATGTTCTTTTGTTCTCCGCTATTAGTAACTTTGGAGTGACTCTTTGTTGCATGTTGAGGGATAGTTAATTATATGATCCAATTATGTTATTATTGTTGAGAGGACTTGCACTAGTGAAAGTATGAACCCTAGGCCTTGTTTCCTAGCATTGCAATACCGTTTGTGCTCACTTTTATCATTAGTTACCTTCCTGTTTTTATATTTTTCAGATTACAAAAACCTATATCTACTATCCATATTGCACTTGTATCACCATCTCTTCGCCGAACTAGTGCACCTATACAATTTACCATTGTATTGGGTGTGTTGGGGACACAAGAGACTCTTTGTTATTTGGTTGCAGGGTTGTTTGAGAGAGACCATCTTCATCCTACGCCTCCCATGGATTGATAAACCTTAGGTCATCCACTTGAGGGAAATTTGCTACTGTCCTACAAACCTCTGCACTTGGAGGCCCAACAACGTCTACAAGAAGAAGGTTGCATAGTATACATCAAGCTCTTTTCTGGCGCCGTTGCCGGGGAGGTTAGCGCTTGAAGGTATATCTTTAGATCTTGCAATCGAATCTTTTTGTTTCTTGTTTTATCACTAGTTTAGTTTATAAAAGAAAATTACAAAAAAATGGAATTGAGTTTGCCTCATACGCTTCATCTTTTTAATATCTTTCATGAGAATGATGGAAAGGAAAATTGTGCTCAAGTGCTAGAAGAAGAAGTCTATAAAATGTTTGGCACTAAATCTTTGAATGATGAGCATGATTGCAATGTTGTTAGTATCAACTCCTTGAATATCCATAGTACTAATGATGATTGCACTAGTCATGATGAAAATGTCTCTTATAAGCATGTCAACTTTTGTGGAGTGCATAGAGTTTGCAAGTATATACCAAATAGGGAAGATAGATTTTGCAAGAGGCATAAGTATTTGGAAACTAAGCGGTTGCAAGAGAGGCTAGATGTTTGTGCTGAAAATTTAAAATTTCTTCACCATACTTGTGAACTTTGCAATGAACATGGTCATTTAAATCTCCGATGCAAATTGTTCCATGATCGTATCGTGTCCAAAAATTGTGATGATTTGATTTCCCTTGCACATCATAATGAAATTAGTTTGCTTTTGGGTTACGAAGAAATGAAACATATAATTAAGCATATTCCAGAATATAACCTTGAGAAATTCCTCGATATTGATCTGGAAGAAATTTTTATGTATTGTGCGGTGAATTGCATTGAAAATCCTTATATTGACAATTACATATAGAAAATAAAACAAATAGAGGATGAAGAGAATACTAATGAAAGGGAAGAGGCTTCCCAATATCCTCCTATTATTTCTTATGATGAATCAGGTAACGAGGAGGAGCCTTCTATTCAACTAATCTCATCAATAAAGAGCTCCAAAAAGAGGAATAAACCCACACATGATGTGAAGAAGAAAAAGAAAAGACGGAGAAGCAAAGGTAAAAAGTCATCCCTCCCAAATGATGTTGCTTCTATTACTCATTGTGATGATGATAATTGCTATACTACTATTGGTGCTATCCATACTATTAATGATGAGAATGATTATGCTTATGATATGAAAAGGCCCGAGCTTGGGGATGCTATGTTTGATGAGAACGACATGTTTGAGAATGTATTTGCTGCAATTAATGTTTGTCCCAAGCTTGGGGAAGCTACATTTGATGAAGATGATATCTTTAGTCTCCCAAGTTTTGATGAGCAAATTTATTATGATGATAGCATGCCTCCTATGTATGATGGTTATATTGATGAAAGTGGGTTTGGAAGAGTGTCAACTTTAGGAAGTAATGGTCCCACTATTTTGGAGGATGTTGAATCTTATTTCGACAATTATTAAAGTGGATTTGGAGAGGTCGTGACTTTATTTAGTAATGATTCCACTATTTTGGAAGAGGTTTCAACTGATTATGGTGAGAACAAAGTTGCTACTTATGATGATTATCATGATGATACTTATGCTATAAAAAGTAGAGATGATTATATTTATAAAACTTGTCATGATTATGATTACCCTTTTTCTGAAGATTACTCCTTTAATGTGGAAACAATTTATAGTATTCGAGTTTCTTATGATGCTCCCACTATTCCGAATGAGAAGAAATTTGCTTATGTGGAGAGTAATAAAATTTCTATGCTTGTAGATGATGAAAAGAATGCTTTATGTGATAGTTATATTGTTGAATTCATTCATGATGCTACTAAAAATTATTATGAGGGAGGAATATATGCTTGTAGGAGTTGCAATATTATCAAATTTCCTCTCTATGTGTTGAAAATCTTGAAGTTGTGCTTGTTTTACCTTCCTATGCAAGTTGATTCTTGTTCCCACAAGTTGTTTGCTCACAAAATCCCTATGCATAGGAAGTGGGTTAGACTTAAATGTGCTAGTCATATTCTTCATGATGCTCTCTGTATATTTCAATTCTTATCTTTTATGTGAGCATCATTGATATCATCATGCCTAGCTAGGGGCGTTAAACGATAGTGCTTGTTGGGAGGTAACCCAACTTCATTTTTGTTCTTTGATTTTTGTTCCTGTTTAGTAATAAATAATTCATCTAGCTTATGTTATTATTGTGTTTTTTATGCTTTAATTATTTTTTGTGCCAAGTAAAGCCTTTAGGATCTTCTTGGGTTTTTGTTGTTTGATCGTGCTGATAAAAACAGAAAGTATGCGCTCACGAAAATAATTTTAATTTTTTACCAGAGAGAGATAAAATACCAATTCCAACTGAAGTAGATCATTATACAAATTTCCTAGGACTTCCTAAGTTCTCAGGATTTTTGGAGTTACATAAGTATTCAAGAGTTACAGATTACTACAGACTATTCTGTTTTTGACAGATTCTGTTTTCATTGTGTTGTTTGCTTATTTTGATGAATCTATGAGTATTATCGGAGGGTATGAACCATAGATAAGTTAGAATACAGTATATATTACACCAATATGAATTTAGAATGAGTTCACAACAGTACCTAAGTGGTGATTTATTTTCTTATACTAACGGAGCTTACGAGTTTTCTGTTAAGTTTTGTGTTGTGAAGTTTTCAAGTTTTGGGTAAAGATTAGATGGACTATAGAATAAGGAGTGGAAAGAGCCTAAGCTTGGGGATTCCCAAGGCATCCCAAGGTAATATTCAAGGACAACAAAAAGCCTAAGCTTGGGGATGCCCCGGATGGCATCCCCTCTTTCGTCTTCTTTCATCGGTAACTTTACTTGGAGCTATATTTTTATTCATCACATGATATGTGTTTTGCTTGGAGCATCACTTTATTTTCTTTTGTTTTGCTTGTTGTTTGAATAAAATACCAAGATCTGAAATTCTTAAATGTTAGAGAGTCTTCACATAGTTGCATAATTATTCAACTACTCATTGATCTTCACTTATATCTTTCGGAGTAGTTTATCTTTTGCTCTAGCGCTTCACTTATATCATTTTGAGAGTCTTTAGAACAGCATGGTAATTTGCTTTTAGGCATAATAAAAACTTTCATATAAGTGCATTGAATACTAAGAGAAGTTTGATACTTGATAATTGTTTTGAGATATGCAGATGGTGATATTAGTGTCATGCTAGTTGAGTAGTTGTGAATTTGAGAAATACTTGTGTTGAAGTTTGTGATTCACGTAGCATGCACGTATGGTGAACCGTTATGTGATGAAGTCGGAGCATGATTTATTTATTGATTGCCTTCCTTATGAGTGGCGGTCGGGGGCGAGCGATGGTCTTTTCCTACCAATCTATCCCCCTAGGAGCATGTGCGTAATACTTCATTTCGATAACTAATAGATTTTTGCAATGAGTATGTGAGTTCTTTATGATTAATGTTGAGTCCATGGATTATACGCACTCTCAACCTTCCACCATAGCTAGCCTCTCTAGTACCACGCAACTTTCGCCGGTACCATAAACCCACCATATACCTTCCTCAAAACAGCCACCATACCTACCTATTATGGCATTTCCATAGTCATTCCGAGATATATTGCCATGCAACTTTCCGTCGTTCCGTTTATTATGACACGCTCCATCATTGTCATGTTGCTTTGCAAGATCATGTAGTTGACATCGTATTTGTGGCAAAGCCACCGTTCATAATTATTTCATACATGTCACTCTTGATTCATCGCTCATCCCGGTACACTGCTGGAGGCATTCATATAGAGTCATATTTTGTTCTAAGTATCGAGTTGTAATTCTTGAGTTGTAAGTAAATAAAAGTGTGATGGTCATCATTATTAGAGCATTATCCTAGTGAGGGAAGGATGATGGAGACTATGATTCCCCCACAAGTCGGGATGAGACTCCAGACGAAAAATAAAAAAGAAAGAGAAAAAAGAGGCCATAAAAAAGAGAAGGCGAAAAAACAAAAAAACAAAAAAACAAAAAAAAAGAGAGAACAAGAGAGAAGGGGCAATGCTACTATCCTTTTAGCACACTTGTGCTTCAAAGTAGCACCATGATCTTCATGATAACGAGTCTCCTATGTTGTCACTTTCATATACTAGTGGGAATCTTTCATTATAGAACTTGACTTGTATATTCCAATGATGGGCTTCCTCAAAATGCCATAGGTCTTCGTGAGCAAGCGAATTAGATGCACACCCACTAGTTTCTTTTGTTGAGCTTTCATGCATACACTTATAGCTCTAGTGCATCTGTTGCATGGCAATCCCTACTCACTCACGTTGATATCTATTGATGGACATCTCCATAGCCCGTTGATACGCCTAGTTGATGTGAGACTATCTTCCTCCTTTTTGTCTTCTCCACAACCATCATTCTATTCCACCTATAGTTCTATATCCATGGCTCACGCTCATGTATTGCGTGAAGATTGAAAACGTTTGAGAACATCAAAAGTATGAAACAATTGCTTGGATTGTCATCGGGGTTGTGCATGATTTAAATATTTTGTGTGATGAAGATAGAGCATAGCCAGACTATATGATTTTGTACGGATAGCTTTCTTTGGCCATGTTATTTTGAGAAGACATGATTACTTTGTTAGTGTTGTGGAACATAGTAATTTCAAAAAAATTCCTACGCACACGCAAGATCATGGTGATGCATAGCAACGAGAGGGGAGAGTGTGATCTACGTACCCTTGTAGATCGACAACGGAAGCGTTTGGTTGATGTAGTCGTACGTCTCCACGGCCCGACCGATCAAGCACCGAAACTACGGCACCTCCGAGTTCTAGCACACGTTCAGCTCGATGACGATCCCCGGACTCCGATCCAGCAAAGTGTCGGGGAAGAGTTCCGTCAGCACGACGGCGTGGTGATGATCTTGATGCACTACCGTCGCAGGGCTTCGCCTAAGCACCGCTACAATATTATCGAGGACTATGGTGGAAGGGGGCACCGCACACGGCTAAGAATATGATCACGTGGATCAACTTGTGTCTCTAGGGGTGCCCCCTGCCCCCGTATATAAAGGAGCAAGGGGAGGAGGCCGGCCGGCCCTATAGGTGCGCCAAGAAGGAGTCCTCCTCCTAGTAGGAGTAGGACTCCTACTAGGAGGGGGAAAGAAGTGGGGAGGGAGAGGGAATGGGGGGCGCCGCCCCCCTCTCCTAGTCCAATTCGGAACAGAGGGGAGGAGGCGCGCGGCCCACCTTTGGCTGCCCCTCTCTCTTTCCACTAAGGCCCATATGGCCCATTACTTCTCCCGGAGGGTTCCGGTAACCCTCCGGCTCTCCGGTTTTCTCCGAAATCACCCGGAACACTTCCGGTGTCCGAATATAGCCGTCCAATATATCAATCTTTATGTCTCGACCATTTTGAGACTCCTCGTCATGTCCGTGATCACATCCGGGACTCCGAACTAACTTCAGTACATCAAAACTCATAAACTCATAATATAACTGTCATCGAAACCTTAAGCGTGCGGACCCTACGGGTTCGAGAACGATGTAGACATGACCGAGACACGTCTCCGGTCAATAACCAATAGCGGAACCTGGATGCTCATATTGGCTCCTACATATTCTACGAAGATCTTTATCGGTCAGACCGCATAACAACATACGTTGTTCCCTTTGTCATCGGTATGTTACTTGCCCGAGATTCGATCATCGGTATCTCAATACCTAGTGCAATCTCGTTACCGGCAAGTCTCTTTACTCGTTCCGTAATACATCATCTCACAAGTAACTCATTAGTTGCAATGCTTGCAAGGCTTATGTGATGTGCATTACCGAGAGGGCCCAGAGATACCTCTCCGACAATCGGAGTGACAAATCCTAATCTCGAAATACGCCAACCCAACATGTACCTTTGGAGACACCTGTAGTGCTCCTTTATAATCACCCAGTTACGTTGTGACGTTTGGTAGCACCCAAAGTGTTCCTCCGGTAAACGGGAGTTGCATAATCTCATAGTCATAGGAACATGTATAAGTCATGAAGAAAAGCATTAGCAACATACTAAACGATCGGGTGCTAAGCTAATGGAATGGGTCATGTCAATCAGATCATTCAACTAATGATGTGACCTCATTAATCAAATAACAACTCCTTTGTCTATCGTTAGGAAACATAACCATCTTTGATTAACGAGCTAGTCTAGTAGAGGCATACTAGTGACACTCTGTTTGTCTATGTATTCACACATGTATTATGTTTCCGGTTAATACAATTCTAGCATGAATAATAAACATTTATCATGATATAAGGAAATAAATAATAACCTTATTATTGCCTCTAGGGCATATTTCCTTCAGTCTCCCACTTGCACTAGAGTCAATAATCTAGATTACACTGTAATGATTCTAACACCCATGGAGCTTTGGTGTTGATCATGTTTTGCTCGTGGAAGAGGCTTAGTTAATGGGTCTACAACATTCAGATCCGTATGTATCTTGCAAATCTCTATGTCTCCCACCTGGACTAGATCCCGGATGGAATTGAAGCGTCTCTTGATGTGTTTGGTCCTTTTGTGAAATCTGGATTCCTTTGCCAAGGCAATTGCACCAGTATTGTCACAAAAGATTTTCATTGGACCCGATGCACTAGGTATGACACCTAGATCGGATATGAACTCCTTCATCCAGACTCCTTCGTTCGCTGCTTCCAAGCAGCTATGTACTCCGCTTCACATGTAGATCCCGCTATGACGCTTTGTTTACAACTGCACCAACTGATAGCTCCACCGTTTAATGTAAACACGTATCCGTTTTACGATTTAGAATCGTCCGGATCAGTGTCAAAGCTTGCATCAACGTAACCTTTTACGGTGAGCTCTTTGTCACCTCCATATATGAGAAACATATCCTTAGTCCTTTTCAGGTATTTCAGGATGTTCTTGACCGCTGTCCAGTGATCCACTCCTGGATTACTTTGGTACCTCCCTGCTAAACTTATAGCAAGGCACACATCAGGTCTGGTACACAGCATTGCATACATGACAGATCCTATGGCTGATGCATAGGGAACATCTTTCATATTCTCTCTATCTTCTGCAGTGGTCGGGCATTGAGTCTTACTCATCTTCACACCTTGTAACACAGGCAAGAACCCTTTCTTTGCTTGATCCATTTTGAACTTCTTCAAAATTTTGTCAAGGTATGTGCTTTGTGAAAGTCCAATTAAGCGTCTTGATCTATCTCTATAGATCTTAATGCCTAATATGTAAGCAGCTTCACCGAGGTCTTTCATTGAAAAACTTTTGTTCAAGTATCCCTTTATGCTATCCAGAAATTCTATATCAATTCCAATCAGCAATATGTCATCCACATATAATATCAGAAATGCTACAGAGCTCCCACTCACTTTCTTGTAAATACAGGCTTCTCCGAAAGTCTGTATAAAACCAAATGCTTTGATCACACTATCAAAGCGTTTATTCCAACTCCGAGAGGCTTGCACCAGTCCATAAATGGATCGCTGGAGCTTGCACACTTTGTTAGCTCCCTTTGGATCGACAAAACCTTCCGGTTGCATCATATACAACTCTTCTTCCAGAAATCCATTCAGGAATGCAGTTTTGACATCCATCTGCCAAATTTCATAATCATAAAATGCGGCAATCGCTAACATGATTCGGACAGACTTAAGCATCGCTACGGGTGATAACGTCTCATCGTAGTCAATCCCTTGAACTTGCCGAAAACCTTTTGCGACAAGTCGAGCTTTGTAGACAGTAACATTACCATCAGCGTCAGTCTTCTTCTTAAAGATCCATTTATTCTCAATTGCTTGCCGATCATCGGGCAAGTCAACCAAAGTCCATATGTACTCGTGGAAGAGGCTTAGTCAACGGGTCTGCAACATTCATGGAGCTTTGGTGTTGATCATGTTTTGCTCGTGGAAGAGGCTTAGTCAACGGGTCTGCAACATTCAGATCCATATGTATCTTGCAAATCTCTATGTCTCCCACCTGGACTAGATCCCGGATGGAATTGAAGCGTCTCTTGATGTGTTTGGTTCTCTTTGTGAAATCTGGATTCCTTTGCCAAGGCAATTGCACCAGTATTGTCACAAAAGATTTTCATTGGACCCGATGCACTAGGTATGACACCTAGATCGGATATGAACTCCTTCATCCAGACTCCTTCGTTCGCTGCTTCCTAAGCAGCTATGTACTCCGCTTCACATGTAGATCCCGCTACGACGCTTTGTTTAGAACTGCACCAACTTACAGCCCCACCGTTTAATGTAAACACGTATCCGGTTTGCGATTTAGAATCATCAGGATCAGTGTCAAAGCTTGCATCAACGTAACCATTTACGACGAGCTCTTTGTCACCTCCATATACGAGAAGCATATCCTTAGTCCTTTTCAGGTATTTCAGTATGTTCTTGACCGCTGTCCAGTGATCCACTCCTGGATTACTTTGGTACCTCCCTGCTAGACTTATAGCAAGGCACACATTAGGTCTGGTACACAGCATTGCATACATGACAGATCCTATTGCTGATGCATAGGGAACATCTTTCATATTCGCTCTATCTTCTGCAGTGGTCGGGCATTGAGTCTTACTCAATTTCACACCTTGTAACACAGGCAAGAATCCTTTCTTTGCTTGATCCATTTTCAACTTCTTCAAAATTTTGTCAAGGTATGTTGTTTGTGAAAGTCCAATTAAGCGTTTTGATCTATCTCTATAGATCTTAATGCCTAATATGTAAGCAGCTTCACCGAGGACTTTCATTGAAAAAATCTTATTCAAGTATCCCTTTATGCTCTCCAGAAATTCTATATCATTTCCAATTAATAATATCTCATCCACATATAATATCAGAAATGCCACAGAGCTCCCACTCACTTTCTTGTAAATACAGGCTTCTCCAGAAGTCTGTATAAAACCAAATGCTTTGATCACACTATCAAAACATTTATTCCAACTCCGAGAGGCTTGCACCAGTCCATAAATGGATCACTGGAGCTTGCACACTTTGTTAGCTCCCTTTGGATCGACAAAACTTTCTGGTTGCATCATATACAACTCTTCTTCCAGAAATCCATTCCGGAATGCAGTTTTGACATCCATCTGCCAAATTTCATAATCATGAAATGCGGCAATTGCTAACATGATTCGGATAGACTTAAGCATCGCTACGGGTGAGAAAGTCTCATCGTAGTCAATCCCTTGAACTTGCCGAAAACCTTTTGCGACAAGTCGAGCTTTGTAGACAGTAACATTACCATCAGCGTCAGTCTTCTTCTTAAAGATCCATTTATTCTCAATTGCTTGCCGATCATCGGGCAAGTCAACCAAAGTCCATACTTTGTTCTCATACATGGATCCCATCTCAGATTTCATGGCTTCAAGCCACTTTGCGGAATCTGGGCTCACCATCGCTTCTTCATAGTTCGTAGGTTCATCATGATCTAGTAGCATGACTTCCAGAACAGGATTACCGTACCACTCTGGTGCGCATCTTACTCTGGTTGATCTACGAGGTTCAGTAGTATCTTGATCTGAAGTTTCATGATCATTATCATTGGCTTCCTCACTAACTGGTGTAGGTGTCACTGAAACAGTTTTCTGTGATGTACTACTATCCAGTAAGGGAGCAGGTACAGTTACCTCATCAAGTTCTACTTTCCTCCCACTCACTTCTTTCGAGAGAAACTCCTTCTCTAGAAAGGATCCATTCTTAGCAACGAATGTCTTGCCTTCGGATCTGTGATAGACGGTGTACCCAACAGTCTCCTTTGGGTATCCTATGAAGACACATTTCTCCGATTTGGGTTCGAGCTTATCAGGTTGAAGCTTTTTCACATAAGCATCGCAGCCCCAAACTTTAAGAAACGACAACTTTGGTTTCTTGCCAAACCACAGTTCATAAGGCGTCGTCTCAATGGATTTTGATGGTGCCCTATTTAACGTGAATGCGGCCGTCTCTAGAGCATAACCCCAAAATGATAGCGGTAAATCTGTAAGAGACATCATAGATCGCACCATATCTAGTAAAGTACAATTACGACGTTCGGACACACCATTACGTTGTGGTGTTCCGGGTGGCGTGAGTTGCGAAACTATTCCACAGTTTTTCAAATGTACACCAAACTCGTAACTCAAATATTCTCCTCCACGATAAGATCGTAGAAACTTTATTTTCTTGTTACGATGATTTTCAACTTCACTCTGAAATTCTTTGAACTTTTCAAATGTTTCAGACTTATGTTTCATTAAGTAGATATACCCATATCTGCTTAAATCATCTGTGAAGGTGAGAAAATAACGATATCCGCCACGAGCCTCAATATTCATCGGACCACATACATCGGTATGTATGATTTCCAACAAATCTGTTGCTCTCTCCATAGTACCGGAGAACGGTGTTTTAGTCATCTTGCCCATGAGACAAGGTTCGCAAGTACCAAGTGATTCATAATCAAGTGGTTCCAAAAGTCCATCAGTATGGAGTTTCTTCATGCGCTTTATACCGATATGACCTAAACGACAGTGCCACAAATAAGTTGCACTTTCATTATCAACTCTGCATCTTTTGGCTTCAACATTATGAATATGTATATTACTACTATCGAGATTCAATAAGAATAGACCACTCTTCAAGGGTGCATGACCATAAAAGATATTACTCATATAAATAGAACAACCATTATTCTCTGATTTAAATGAATAACCGTCTCGCATTAAACAAGATCCAGATATAATGTTCATGCTCAACGCTGGAAATAACAATTATTTAGGTCTAATATTAATCCCGAAGGTAGATGTAGAGGTAGTGTGCCGACCGCGATCACATCGACTTTGGACCCGTTTCCCACGCGCATCGTCACCTCGTCCTTTGCCAGTGTTCTTTTATTCCGTAGTCCTTGTTTCGAGTTGCAAATATTAGCAACAGAACCAGTATCAAATACCCAGGTGCTACTGCGAGCTCTAGTAACATGTATATCACATATACCTTTGTTCACCTTGCCATCCTTCTTATCCGCCAAATACTTGGGGCAGTTCCGCTTCCAGTGACCAGTCTTCTTGCAGTAGAAGCACTCAGTTTCAGGCTTAGGTCCAGACTTGGGTTTCTTCTCCTGATCAGCAACTTGCTTTTTTTTCTTCTTGAAGTTCCCCTTCTTCTTCCCTTTGCCCTTTTTCTTGAAACTAGTGGTTTTGTTGACCATCAACAGTTGATGCTCCTTTTTGATTTCTACCTCCGCAGCTTTCAGCATTGCGAAGAGCTCGGGAATAGTCTTGTTCATCCCTTGCATATTATAGTTCATCATGAAGCTCTTGTAGCTTGGTGGCAGTGATTGGAGAATTCTGTCAATGACGCAATCATTTGGAGGATTAACCCCATTTGAATCAAGTGATTATTATACCCAGACATTTTGAGTATATGCTCACTGACAGAACTGTTCTCCTCCATCTTGCAGCTATAGAACTTATTGGAGACTTCATATCTCTCAATCCAGGCATTTGCTTGAAATATTAACTTCAACTCCTGGAACATCTCATATGCTCCATGACATTCAGAACGTCGTTGAAGTCCCGATTCTAAGCCGTAAAGAATGGCACACTGAACTATCGAGTAGTCATCAGCTTTGCTCTGCCAGACGTTCATAACATCTGGTGTTGCTCCAGCAGCAGGCCTGGCACCCAGCGGTGCTTCCAGGACGTAATTCTTCTCTGCAGCAATGAGGATAATCCTCAAGTTACGGACCCAGTCCGTGTAATTGCTACCATCATCTTTCAACTTTGCTTTCTCAAGGAACGCATTAAAATTTAACGGAACAACAGCACGGGCCATTTATCTACAATTAACATAAACAAGCAAGATACTATCAGGGACTAAGTTCATGATAAATTTAAGTTCAATTAATCATATTACTCAAGAACTCCCACTTAGATAGACATCCCTCTAATCATCTAAGTGATCACGTGATCCAAATCAACTAAACCATAACCGATCATCACGTGAAATGGAGTAGTTTTCAATGGTGAACATCGCTATGTTGATCATATCTACTATATGATTCACGCTCGATCTTTCGATCTCAGTGTTCCGAGGCCATATCTGCATATGCTAGGCTCGTCAAGTTTAACCTGAGTATTCTGCGTGTGCAAAACTGGCTTGCACCCGTTGTAGATGGACGTAGAGCTTATCACACCCGATCATCACATGGTGTCTGGGCACGACGAACTTTGGCAACGGTGCATACTCAGGGAGAACACTTTTATCTTGAAATTTAGTGAGAGATAATCTTATAATGCTACCGTCAATCAAAGCAGGATAAGATGCATAAAAGATAAACATCACATGCAATCAATATAAGTGATATGATATGGCCATCATCATCTTGTGCTTGTGATCTCCATCCTTGAAGCACCGTCATGATCACCATCGTCACCGGCGCGACACCTTGATCTCCATCGTAGCATCGTTGTCGTCTCGCCAATCTTATGCTTCTACGACTATCGCTACCGCTTAGTGATAAAGTAAAGCATTACAGGGCGATTGCATTGCATACAATAAAGCGACAACCATATGGCTCCTGCCAGTTGCCGATAACTCGGTTACAAAACATGATCATGTCATACAATAAAATTTAGCATCATGTCTTGACCATATCACATCACAACATGCCCTGCAAAAACAAGTTAGACGTCCTCTACTTTGTTTGTTGCAAGTTTTACGTGGCTGCTACGGGCTTAAGCAAGAACCAATCTTACCTACGCATCAAAACCACAATAACGATAGTTTGTCAAGTTGGTCGTTTTTTAACCTTCGCAAGGACCGGCGTAGCCACACTCGGTTCAACTAAAGTTGGAGAAACTGTCACACCCGCAGCCACCTTTGTGCAAAGCACGTCGGCGAAACCGGTCCACTATAAAGGCAAAAATGCACGTTCCGGAGAGACCCGGTCCTCGAGTTTGCGCTAAAAGCAAATCATACGCGTAATGTCGGTCCGGAGCACGGCTTGGTCGTCAAGCATAATACCAATTGCCAGACCAATAAGTGATGACATGCTGGTGCCGCTATCGTCCAACAATCACCGCAGCAATTCGTCACAAAGTATGACATGCTGGTAAGCAGTATGACTTATATCGCCCACAACTCACTTGTGTTCTACTCGTGCATATAACATCAACATATAAAACCTAGGCTCGGATGCCACTGTTGGGTCGTAGTAATTTCAAAAAAATTCCTACGCACACGCAAGATCATGGTGATGCATAGCAACGAGAGGGGAGAGTGTGATCTACGTACCCTTGTAGATCGACAACGGAAGCGTTTGGTTGATGTAGTCGTACGTCTCCACGGCCCGACCGATCAAGCACCGAAACTACGGCACCTCCGAGTTCTAGCACACGTTCAGCTCGATGACGATCCCCGGACTCCGATCCAGCAAAGTGTCGGGGAAGAGTTCCGTCAGCACGACGGCGTGGTGACGATCTTGATGTACTACCGTCGCAGGGCTTCGCCTAAGCACCGCTACAATATTATCGAGGACTATGGTGGAAGGGGGCACCGCACACGGCTAAGAATATGATCACGTGGATCAACTTGTGTGTCTAGGGGTGCCCCCTGCCCCCGTATATAAAGGAGCAAGGGAAGGGGCCGCCCCTACTCCTACTAGGAGGGGGAAAGAAGTGGGGAGGGAGAAGGAAAGGGGGGCGCCGCCCCCCCTCTCCTAGTCCAATTCGGACCAGGGGGGAGGAGGCGCGCGGCTTGCAGCCTGGCCCTCTCTCTCTCCACTAAGGCCCATATGGCCCATTACTTCTCCCGGGGGTTCCGGTAACCCTCCGGCACTCCGGTTTTCTCCGAAATCACCCGGAACACTTCCGGTGTCCGAATATAGCCGTCCAATATATCAATCTTTATGTCTCGACCATTTCGAGACTCCTCGTCATGCCCGTGATCACATCTGGGACTCCGAACAAACTTCGGTACATCAAAACTCATAAACTCATAATATAACTGTCATCGAAACCTTAAGCGTGCGGACCCTACGGGTTCGAGAACAATGTAGAAATGACCAAGACTCGTCTCCGGTCAATAACCAATAGCGGAACCTGGATGCTCATATTGGCTCCTACATATTCTACGAAGATCTTTTATCGGTTAGACCGCATAACAACATATGTTGTTCCCTTTGTCATCGGTATGTTACTTTCCCGAGATTCGATCGTCGGTATCTCAATACCTAGTTCAATCTCGTTACCGGCAAGTCTCTTTACTCATTCCGTAATACATCATCTCACAACTAACTCATTAGTTGCAATGCTTGCAAGGCTTATGTGATGTGCATTACCGAGAGGGCCCAGAGATACCTCTCCGACAATCGGAGTGACAAATCCTAATCTCGAAATACGCCAACCCAACATGTACCTTTGGAGACACCTGTAGAGCTCCTTTATAATCACCCAGTTACGTTGTGACGTTTGGTAGCACACAAAGTGTTCCTCCGGCAAACGGGAGTTGCATAATCTCATAGTCATAGGAACATGTATAAGTCATGAAGAAAGCAATAGCAACATACTAAACGATCGGGTGCTAAGCTAATGGAATGGGTCATGTCAATCAGATCATTCACCTAATGATGTGATCCCGTTAATCAAATAACAACTCTTTGTCCATGGTTAGGAAACATAACCATCTTTGATTAACGAGCTAGTCTAGTAGAGGCATACTAGTGACACTCTGTTTGTCTATGTATTCACACATGTATTATGTTTCCGGTTAATACAATTCTAGCATGAATAATAAACTTTTATCATGATATATAAGGAAATAAATAATAACTTTATTATTGCCTCTAGGGCATATTTCCTTCAAGAACAACTTTGGGCAGCACTCCGGTTGAAAAG
Organism: Triticum urartu; assembly: GCF_003073215.2. NCBI lineage: Eukaryota > Viridiplantae > Streptophyta > Magnoliopsida > Poales > Poaceae > Triticum > Triticum urartu. The sequence goes on along the minus strand of NC_053024.1, from coordinate 3,088,681 downwards.
TGGTACAAGACTTGATAAAATGAATGAGCTTGAGCAAAGGGGCACAACACTCCTGTTAAATGGGTGGGCATGAAAAGAATATGATCTTGTCAAAATGAGGTGATGGAACGGAAGGAGCAACACACAATGCCTCCGGAATGAAAAGAATAGAAGATTGAAATATAAGAATGGAGAAGAAAATGCCAACTTCTGCCCCAAAAGAGCTTGAAAAGGCATCTTTAGGAGAAGGGTCGAACGGAGTTGTTGGGAAAAACCAACAACAAAGAGAGTAAGCTTGTAGTGGGCTTATGGAGAACAACTCAAAACTATGAGGTGAAATTCTGCCACTCACGAAAAAAAAAGAATTGGATTGATATGAACAAGAAGACGAGAAAACTTGTTCACCGAAAGGATAAAAGAAGAAATTGGATCATTTATAAGCACCATAGATAGCAAGATTCTTAGGGAAGGCTTTAGGTGAAATATAACCCCAGATAACTCCAATGACGAGATGATGGATTTAAAATATCTCATTCTTAACAACATGGGAATCATGAGACATGAACTCAAATTATCAAGAATGACATAATACCACCTCGAATGGTACGGTTGAAAGAATTGCACTCCAAATTGCAAGATGAAGAATGTTTGAGCTCCTCTGAAAAGAATGTTGATGAACCCTTCGAGAAGGAATTAAATCCTTGATGAACCATCATGTAGACCTCCATGAAGAACTCCGGTAATAAAAGGATGATCAGAACGGAAAGAGAAGTTGAAAACACAAGCAAAGCCTTGCGACGATTTAGATGAATCTCCGTGGTGATATAATTGAAATAGCTTGGAGCTCCGGAAAAGAAAGATGAACAAAAGAAATCAAGAATTTTGATGAACCTCCGGAATAAGGAATTAATCACTTGGATGAAACAAGAATAAGAATTACATTATGCTTATCCTTCACCAATTAAATTGATGACAATCAACGGATTTGACATATTACTTATTCTCGTAGAAAAGATTAAGAGAGATATAACATAAACTTGAGAAGGTCTTCAACGAAACACCGGTAGAGTTGAAACAACGAATGAATTGATATGATAAACGAAGGAAGAGAAATCTTGAATGAACCACCGTAAGAATTTAAATGAACAAAGAAAAGATAAAGGAACACCGGGAAGAATTTAGCAAATGAACGAAGATACTTGAGAGAATTTATATACATGAGAACGAAGAGATCACGAGCTGATAAGAGAATACTTGAATGATGCACCGGTAAGATTTAGAGTATGAGAGCGGAAAGCTGGAATGAATAAATCTTCGATGATGGCTCCGGATAATAGATGATGGGCTCCGGAGAAACAAATTGAAAAGAATCTTGAATTTCTTCGGATAGGTGAAAAGAATTCTCACGATCAAAAACAATTACGAGAGGATGGCAACAAGCTAGAATCACGAATCTTGAAGAGAATGGAGCAAGATTAAAGAGAAACTCCTCTTCGGTCTTCAAAATCCGAGAATGACGACGAGTAACACCACCAAGAATTATTGAGGCACACCGGAATGAAGAATGGAAAAGTTGAGCCAACGATGAAAAGAATTTGAAAGATCTTGGAGAAAAGCATTTGACTGATGAAAAATTCATTCTTACGTCCAACTTGGAAAAGAATTTGAGAGTAACGCCGGGAAAGGAAGAAGTCACGGGTATAAGGTCCTGGGACTATAAGACCTGGGTTCAAGAGGCCCACTTGCAAATACAATACATCTTCAAGTTTCTTACCTACTCTCCTGCTAGACAGCGAGTGTGCTATGATGAACTGATGAAATTTGCAACCGCGAGTTTGAAATTAAATAGGCTCAGAATTTGGTTAGAGTAACCAGATGCTCTGATTCGAACAAATCTCTGAAGATGCGAATTCCGCACATTTTCCATCGCTCAGAAGTTTTATCATACCGGTGCTCATCATATTCATTCATTTCTCGCTATTCAATTGTTCCGGAGTGCTCAAGATATCCCGAAGATTCATGTTTTTTCCACTCTGCATTCGTTCAAGATTGTTCGAGGTTGTTATCTCATTCTAGCCATTTAATTCAACCGGTGCAATCTCAGTTTCTAGCAATCGTTCTACGGTGTATCTTTTGAGTGGGCCCTAACCCACAGGTCTTTTCCCAGGATCTTACCTGACTCTTCTCTTTTCCCGGCGTTACTCTCAAATTCTTTTCCAAGTTGGACGTAAGAATGAATTTTTCATCAGTCAAATGCTTTTCTCCAAGATCTTTCAAATTCTTTTCATCGTTGGCTCAACTTTTCCATTCTTCATTCCGGTGTGCCTCAATAATTCTTGGTGGTGTTACTCGTCGTCATTCTCGGATTTTGAAGACCGAAGAGGAGTTTCTCTTTAATCTTGCTCCATTCTCTTCAAGATTCGTGATTCTAGCTTGTTGCCATCCTCTCGTAATTGTTTTTGATCGTGAGAATTCTTTTCACCTATCCGAAGAAATTCAAGATTCTTTTCAATTTGTTTCTCCGGAGCCCATCATCTATTATCCGGAGCCATCATCGAAGATTTATTCATTCCAGCTTTCCGCTCTCATACTCTAAATCTTACCGGTGCATCATTCAAGTATTCTCTTATCAGCTCGTGATCTCTTCGTTCTCATGTATATAAATTCTCTCAAGTATCTTCGTTCATTTGCTAAATTCTTCCCGGTGTTCCTTTATCTTTTCTTTGTTCATTTAAATTCTTACGGTGGTTCATTCAAGATTTCTCTTCCTTCGTTTATCATATCAATTCATTCGTTGTTTCAACTCTACCGGTGTTTCGTTGAAGACCTTCTCAAATTTATGTTATATCTCTCTTAATCTTTTCTACGAGAATAAGTAATATGTCAAATCCGTTGATTGTCATCAATTTAATTGATGAAGGATAAGCATAATGTAATTCTTATTCTTGTTTCATCCAAGTGATTAATTCTTTATTCCGGAGGTTCATCAAAATTCTTGATTTCTTTTGTTCATCTTTCTTTTCCGGAGCTCCAAGCTATTTCAATTATATCACCACGGAGATTCATCTAAATCGTCGCAAGGCTTTGCTTGTGTTTTCAACTTCTATTTCCGTTCTGATCATCCTTTTATTACCGGAGTTCTTCATGGAGGTCTACATGATGGTTCATCAAGGATTTAATTCCTTCTCGAAGGGTTCATCAACATTCTTTTCAGAGGAGCTCAAACATTCTTCATCTTGCAATTTGGAGTGCAATTCTTTCAACCGTACCATTCGAGGTGGTATTATGTCATTCTTGATAATTTGAGTTCATGTCTCATGATTCCCATGTTGTTAAGAATGAGATATTTTAAATCCATCATCTCGTCATTGGAGTTATCTGGGGTTATATTTCACCTAAAGCCTTCCCTAAGAATCTTGCTATCTATGGTGCTTATAAATGATCCAATTTCTTCTTTTATCCTTTCGGTGAACAAGTTTTCTCGTCTTCTTGTTCATATCAATCCAATTCTTTTTTTTTCGTGAGTGGCAGAATTTCACCTCATAGTTTTGAGTTGTTCTCCATAAGCCCACTACAAGCTTACTCTCTTTGTTGTTGGTTTTTCCCAACAACTCCGTTCGACCCTTCTCCTAAAGATGCCTTTTCAAGCTCTTTTGGGGCAGAAGTTGGCATTTTCTTCTCCATTCTTATATTTCAATCTTCTATTCTTTTCATTCCGGAGGCATTGTGTGTTGCTCCTTCCGTTCCATCACCTCATTTTGACAAGATCATATTCTTTTCATGCCCACCCATTTAACAGGAGTGTTGTGCCCTTTTGCTCAAGCTCATTCATTTTATCAAGTCTTGTACCACTTTTCAACCGGAGTGCTGCCCAAAGTTGTCTTGAAGGAAATATGCCCTAGAGGCAATAATAAAGTTATTATTTATTTCCTTATATATCATGATAAAAGTTTATTATTCATGCTAGAATTGTATTAACCGGAAACATAATACATGTGTGAATACATAGACAAACAGAGTGTCACTAGTATGCCTCTACTAGACTAGCTTGTTAATCAAAGATGGTTATGTTTCCTAACCATGGACAAAGAGTTGTCATTTGATTAACAGGATCACATCATTAGATGAATGATCTGATTGACATGACCCATTCCATTAGCTTAGCACCCGATCGTTTAGTATGTTGCTATTGCTTTCTTCATGACTTATACATGTTCCTATGACTATGAGATTATGCAACTCCCGTTTGCCGGAGGAACACTTTGTGTGCTACCAAACGTCACAACGTAACTGGGTGATTATAAAGGAGCTCTACAGGTGTCTCCAAAGGTACATGTTGGGTTGGCGTATTTCGAGATTAGGATTTGTCACTCCGATTGTCGGAGAGGTATCTCTGGGCCCTCTCGGTAATGCACATCACATAAGCCTTGCAAGCATTGCAACTAATGAGTTACTTGTGAGATGATGTATTACGGAACGAGTAAAGAGACTTGCCGGTAACGAGATTGCACTAGGTATTGAGATACCGATGATCGAATCTCGGGCAAGTAACATACCGATGACAAAGGGAACAACGTATGTTGTTATGCGGTCTGACCGATAAAGATCTTCGTAGAATATGTAGGAGCCAATATGAGCATCCAGGTTCCGCTATTGGTTATTGACCGAAGACTTGTCTCGGTCATGTCTACATTGTTCTCGAACCCATAGGGTCCGCACGCTTAAGGTTTCGATGACAGTTATATTATGAGTTTATGAGTTTTGATGTACTGAAGTTAGTTCGGAGTCCCGGATGTGATCACGGACATGACGAGGAGTCTCAAAATGGTCGAGACATAAAGATTGATATATTGGACGGCTATATTCGGACACCGGAAGTGTTCCGGGTGATTTCGGAGAAAACCGGAGAGCCGGAGGGTTACCGGAACCCCCCCCCCCCAGTAATGGGCCATATGGGCCTTAGTGGAAAGAGAGAGGGGCAGCCAAAGGTGGGCCGCGCGCCTCCTCCCCTCTGTTCCGAATTGGACTAGGAGAGGGGGGCGGCGCCCCCCATTCCCTCTCCCTCCCCACTTCTTTCCCCCTCCTAGTAGGAGTCCTACTCCTACTAGGAGGAGGACTCCTTCTTGGCGCACCTATAGGGCCGGCCGGCCTCCTCCCCTTGCTCCTTTATATACGGGGGCAGGGGGCACCCCTAGAGACACAAGTTGATCCACGTGATCATATTCTTAGCCGTGTGCGGTGCCCCCTTCCACCATAGTCCTCGATAATATTGTAGCGGTGCTTAGGCGAAGCCCTGCGACGGTAGTGCATCAAGATCGTCACCACGCCGTCGTGCTGACGGAACTCTTCCCCGACACTTTGCTGGATCGGAGTCCGGGGATCGTCATCGAGCTAAACGTGTGCTAGAACTCGGAGGTGCCGTAGTTTCGGTGCTTGATCGGTCGGGCCGTGGAGACGTACGACTACATCAACCAAACGCTTCCGTTGTCGATCTACAAGGGTACGTAGATCACACTCTCCCCTCTTGTTGCTATGCATCACCATGATCTTGCGTGTGCATAGGATTTTTTTTGAAATTACTACGTTCCACAACAGTGGCATCCGAGCCTAGGTTTTATATGTTGATGTTATATGCACGAGTAGAACACAAGTGAGTTTTGGGCGATATAAGTCATACTGCTTACCAGCATGTCATACGTTGGTTCGGCGGTATTGTTGGACGAAGCGGCCCGGACCGACATTACGCGTATGCTTACGTGAGACCGGTTCTCCCGACATGCTTTGCACATAGGTGGCTTGCGGGTGACAGTTTCTCCAACTTTAGTTGAACCGAGTGTGGCTACGCCCGGTCCTTGCGAAGGTTAAAACAACACCAACTTGACAAACTATCGTTGTGGTTTTGATGCGTAGGTAAGATTGGTTCTTGCTTAAGCCCGTAGCAGCCACGTAAAACTTGCAACAACAAAGTAGAGGACGTCTAACTTGTTTTTGCAGGGCATGTTGTGATGTGATATGGTCAAGACATGATGCTAAATTTTATTGTATGACATGATCATGTTTTGTAACCGAGTTATCGGCAACTGGCAGGAGCCATATGGTTGTCGCTTTATTGTATGCAATGCAATCGCCCTGTAATGCTTTACTTTATCACTAAGCGGTAGCGATAGTCGTAGAAGCATAAGATTGGCGAGACGACAACGATGCTACGATGGAGATCAAGGTGTCGCGCCGGTGACGATGGTGATCATGACGGTGCTTCAAGGATGGAGATCACAAGCACAAGATGATGATGGCCATATCATATCACTTATATTGATTGCATGTGATGTTTATCTTTTATGCATCTTATCCTGCTTTGATTGACGGTAGCATTATAAGATTATCTCTCACTAAATTTCAAGATAAAAGTGTTCTCCCTGAGTATGCACCGTTGCCAAAGTTCGTCGTGCCCAGACACCATGTGATGATCGGGTGTGATAAGCTCTACGTCCATCTACAACGGGTGCAAGCCAGTTTTGCACACGCAGAATACTCAGGTTAAACTTGACGAGCCTAGCATATGCAGATATGGCCTCGGAACACTGAGATCGAAAGATCGAGCGTGAATCATATAGTAGATATGATCAACATAGCGATGTTCACCATTGAAAACTACTCCATTTCACGTGATGATCGGTTATGGTTTAGTTGATTTGGATCACGTGATCACTTAGAGGATTAGAGGGATGTCTATCTAAGTGGGAGTTCTTAAGTAATATGATTAATTGAACTTAAATTTATCATGAACTTAGTCCCTGATAGTATCTTGCTTGTTTATGTTGATTGTAGATAAATGGCTCGTGCTGTTGTTCCGTTAAATTTTAATGCGTTCCTTGAGAAAGCAAAGTTGAAAGATGATGGTAGCAATTACACGGACTGGGTCCGTAACTTGAGGATTATCCTCATTGCTGCACAGAAGAATTACGTCCTGGAAGCACCGCTGGGTGCCAGGCCTGCTGCAGGAGCAACGCCAGATGTTATGAACGTCTGGTAGAGCAAAGCTGATGACTACTCGATAGTTCAGTGTGCCATTCTTTACGGCTTAGAATCGGGACTTCAACGACGTTTTGAATGTCATGGAGCATATGAGATGTTCCAGGAGTTGAAGTTAATATTTCAAGCAAATGCCTGGATTGAGAGATATGAAGTCTCCAATAAGTTCTATAGCTGCAAGATGGAGGAGAACAGTTCTGTCAGTGAGCATATACTCAAAATGTCTGGGTATAATAATCACTTGATTCAGATGGGGTTAATCCTCCAGATGATTGTGTCATTGACAGAATTCTCCAATCACTGCCACCAAGCTACAAGAGCTTTGTGATGAACTATAATATGCAAGGGATGAATAAGACTATTCCCGAGCTCTTCGCAATGCTGAAAGCTGCGGAGGTAGAAATCAAGAAGGAGCATCAACTGTTGATGGTCAACAAGACCACTAGTTTCAAGAAAAAGGGCAAAGGGAAGAAGAAGGGGAACTTCAAGAAGAAAAGAAAGCAAGTTGGTGATCAGGAGAAGAAACCCAAGTCTGGACCTAAGCCTGAGACTGAGTGCTTCTACTGCAAGGGGACTGGTCACTGGAAGCGGAACTACCCCAAGTGATTGGCGGATAAGAAGGATGGCAAAGTGAACATAAGTATATTTGATATACATGTTATTGATGTGTACTTTACTAGTGTTTGCAGTAGCACCTGGGTATTTGATACTGGTTCTGTTGCTAATATTTGCAACTCGAAACAGGGACTACGGATTAAGCGAACACTGGCAAAGGACGAGGTGACGATGCGCGTGGGAAACGGTTCCAAAGTCGATGTGATCGCGGTCGGCACGCTACCTCTACATCTACCTTCGGGATTAGTATTAGACCTAAATAATTGTTATTTGGTGCCAGCGTTGATCATGAACATTATATCTGGATCTTGTTTAATGCGAGACGGTTATTCATTTAAATCAGAGAATAATGGTTGTTCTATTTATATGAGTAATATCTTTTATGGTCATGCACCCTTGAAGAGTGGTCTATTCTTATTGAATCTCGATAGTAGTAATACACATATTCATAATGTTGAAGCCAAAAGATGCAGAGTTGATAATGATAGTGCAACTTATTTGTGGCACTGTCGTTTAGGTCATATCGGTGTAAAGCGCATGAAGAAACTCCATACTGATGGACTTTTGGAACCACTTGATTATGAATCACTTGGTACTTGCGAACCTTGTCTCATGGGCAAGATGACTAAAACACCGTTCTCCGGTACTATGGAGAGAGCAACAGATTTGTTGGAAATCATACATACCGATGTATGTGGTCCGATGAATATTGAGGCTCGTGGCGGATATCGTTATTTTCTCACCTTCACAGATGATTTAAGCAGATATGGGTATATCTACTTAATGAAACATAAGTCTGAAACATTTGAAAAGTTCAAGGAATTTCAGAGTGAAGTTGAAAATCATCGTAACAAGAAAATAAAGTTTCTACGATCTTATCGTGGAGGAGAATATTTGAGTTACGAGTTTGGTGTACATTTGAAAAATTGTGGAATAGTTTCGCAACTCACGCCACCCGGAACACCACAGCGTAATGGTGTGTCCGAACGTCGTAATTGTACTTTACTGGATATGGTGCGATCTATGATGTCTCTTACTGATTTACCGCTATCGTTTTGGGGTTATGCTCTAGAGACGGCCGCATTCACGTTAAATAGGGCACCATCAAAATCCGTTGAGACGACGCCTTATGAACTGTGGTTTGGCAAGAAACCAAAGTTGTCGTTTCTTAAAGTTTGGGGCTGCGATGCTTATGTGAAAAAGCTTCAACCTGATAAGCTCGAACCCAAATCGGAGAAATGTGTCTTCATAGGATATCCAAAGGAGACTGTTGGGTACACCTTCTATCACAGATTCGAAGGCAAGACTTTTGTTGCTAAATTGGATCCTTTCTAGAGAAGGAGTTTCTCTCGAAAGAAGTGAGTGGGAGGAAAGTAGAACTTGATGAGGTAACTGTACCTGCTCCCTTATTGGATAGTAGTACATCACAGAAAACTGTTTCTGTGACACCTACACCAGTTAGTGAGGAAGTTAATGATAATGATCATGAAACTTCAGATCAAGATACTACTGAACCTCGTAGATCAACCAGAGTAAGATTCGCGCCAGAGTGGTACGGTAATCCTGTTCTGGAAGTCATGCTGCTAGATCATGATGAACCTACGAACTATGAAGAAGCGATGGTGAGCCCAGATTCCGCAAAGTGGCTTGAAGCCATGAAATCTGAGATGGGATCCATGTATGAGAACAAAGTATGGACTTTGGTTGACTTGCCCGATGATCGGCAAGCAATTGAGAATAAATGGATCTTTAAGAAGAAGACTGACGCTGATGGTAATGTTACTGTCTACAAAGCTCGACTTGTCGCGAAAGGTTTTCGGCAAGTTCAAGGGATTGACTACGATGAGACTTTCTCACCCGTAGCGATGCTTAAGTCTATCCGAATCATGTTAGCAATTGCCGCATTTCATGATTATGAAATTTGGCAGATGGATGTCAAAACTGCATTCCGGAATGGATTTCTGGAAGAAGAGTTGTATATGATGCAACCAGAAAGTTTTGTCGATCCAAAGGGAGCTAACAAAGTGTGCAAGCTCCAGTGATCCATTTATGGACTGGTGCAAGCCTCTCGGAGTTGGAATAAATGTTTTGATAGTGTGATCAAAGCATTTGGTTTTATACAGACTTCTGGAGAAGCCTGTATTTACAAGAAAGTGAGTGGGAGCTCTGTGGCATTTCTGATATTATATGTGGATGAGATATTATTAATTGGAAATG
>NC_053024.1:3058978-3077838 GCF_003073215.2 Triticum urartu | reverse complement strand
GCCCATTGTAGGCCAGGACTGGACCAGAAGTTGACCTTGCCACTGTCGAGGTGTTGGTGCTACGGCAGACCTCGTTTAGGAGGTCCCAAGCTTGCTGATCTGAGCTAGATGGAAACAGGGAAAGTAGGGACACAATGTTTTACCCAGGTTCGGGCCCTTTTTATGAGGGAAAACCCTAATGTCAGGTTCTTCGTGATCATAGCCGCGATGGCATCGTCATTCGCCTTCTCACTCATGATATGTCCTCTGCGAGCCGGTGCTGCTCGAGGAGACACATGTTTTTACCGCAACTCCCCTTGCAACATCCAGCACACAGAGAATGGCGGCTTAGGCGGCACGAACTGCTCCGACTAGTCCTCTACCATGGCGGCCTCGAAAAGCACCTGCGCCATGGTGAAGCCAGAAACTGGCGTGGACATGAGCTCATCGTTGTCCTCCGAGCTCACCTTCGACATGTTAGGAGGCAGTCCGACCTCTATGTGTCACCTAGGGGAACCTGTTGTAGAATATGTGTGGAAGGTGTCTTTTCCTTTGGATAAGCCATGGTTGGGATTTTGGGTCGGGCTCGCTGCAAAAATAATTGGAAATGCAGATTATGAAATGGGCCATTGGAACTATCAAAATGCCTCTGCAAATAACAAGATGGGGCACCTGGTCTGGTTTCCACGGGTGGAAGAATGGTTGAGACTAGCTGCCAGATCGTCAAGGACGGCGGAAACTATTTGGAGCGTAGGTCGCCAGATAGCCATCGTGTGCGTACGCCCTGGCTTCCCACTAGGTACATCGGCCCGGCGGAAGTGCTTTTGCGGTTCTCTTTCCTTGTTTCTTCTTTCGATTTTATCCTTCCTTTTTTTCCCTTTCTCTTTTAATTTTGGTCATTTCTTTTTAAAAAAATCAAGTCACTAGACATTTTTGGGAACTCAATTTTTTTCATTGAATACAAAGTTTGTCCATCAAATTCAAAAAATGTTCATCAATTTTTAAAAACTATTCATCATATTCAAAAATATTCATAGAATTCAAAAAGTACTCTTGAACTCAAAATTTGTTCATCAAATCCAAGAAATGCTCACTGAATTTAAATTTTGTTCATTAAATACAATAAATGTTCATCAAAATTCAACGTAGACATATACGGATTCCTGTTGGATGGCAAAAGTGGTCCAGACGTATAGTGAAGGTTTGAGGATCCATTTTGGAGATGCCCTAATTAAGTGCGGTTCCTTTCATAGTTGCATTTGCTGTTGCCCAGGATTCATTCCTATATAGCGTAACTATACATATTGCGTGAAACCAAGCACGCGCACACACAGTCACCCACACTTACTGAATTGCGGTTTATTCAAAAGCTTGAAAAACCATTTCTCTGTCGGATGGTGAAAATCATGTGGGATCGGAAAATGATTACGCAATAAGCATGGAAGTGCATTGGCTGACGATGTACATACACATAGATAAAACCATATACATACACCTTGGAAATCATCAGTGGGCCATATACATTCTTTGGCGTGGTGGCAACAAGAATGGGGGCCCAATACCTGGTCGGTCGGTTAGGGGCCCAACCAACGCCAATTATTAGGGCTGGAAAAAAAGCTCGAAGCTCGTGAGCTAAACGAGTAGCTCGTGACTCGGCTCGAATCGAATCGAACTCGAAGAATAACGAGTCGAGCCGTCCTTTAGGTTAAGATCATTTATAGATCAAGTTAAACGAGTAAATCTCACGAGTACTCGTGTAACTCGTTAGGCTCAGTACAAAAGATCGGCCACTCCTAATATAAAAAAGATCACCCACTCAGCACCATATGTCCCAGGCACACAACACAAGGCCTAGCCGTTGAAGGCCCAACCACCTAGGAGACTCATGCGTTACAAGGAAATTACTATTGTTTAGTGATATATATGTTTAATATATACATAACAATTTTTATAATGTTTAAGGGTTTTATGTTCATATCTTTAACGAGCTTAACAAGTTAAACGAGCCAGCTCGCGAGTTATATGAGTCGAGCTAATCTTGGATTTGAGCTCGTTAATAATAACGAGTCGAGTCGAGCTAACTCGTTAACGAAATGAGCTCTAGCGATTCGAGCCGACCTGGCTCGACTCGGCTCGAATTCCAGCCCTACCAACTATGTACGATGGAGTGAAGCCAGAAATCCTGAAGCCAACCACTGCACTGCTGCTACCACTCCGCGTCGTCTTCCTCTGCCTCACTAAAATAGCTAGGTCTTGCCGCTGCCGCCGCCGGCGAGATGAGCGCGGCCGAGGACGCCCGCCACCGTACGTGCACGCGCCTCCATCCACATGCCAACGCGAGTGAGGCAGGCGAAGCAGTGGCCCGCCGCCGCAGCATGCGGCTCCATCCCCATCCCCAGATCCACGCCAGTCACGACGGCAAAGGAGTGGCCCGCCGCCGCAGCCCGCGCCTACATCCCCAGGTCTACGCGAGTGACGAGTGACACAAAGGGGGGCTTATGATCAAAGGCACACGAACTGGGGGGGTTATCATCAATTATACCGGTGAAGGAGTGGCTCGACGCCGCAGCACGCTCCTCCGTCCACAGATCCACGCGGGTGAGGAGGCATCCGGCCGCAGTCGTCGTCGCCGCCGCGGCAGCTCGCCGGCGGCGCTGTCCTCGCCGCTCGAAAATGACCATCTCCTGTGGGAGATCCTCCTCCGCATCCCGCCGCAGCCCTCCTCCCATCTCCTGTGGGTATACCTATCCAATTATTTCTTATTCAGTCATTCTGGATCGAGTTGTTAATGTCTTGAGGCTAGCCGCATCCCTCACAAGCTTGACGGACTCAGCAAAATCATTTAAAAGTTGATGACAATCTGGAAATTGTTCGTCGTCAACTGTTAGAATGACCTTGATATTGCTGCCATAATTTAGGTAGTGCATGGTCAGAGCCTGCACAAGAAATTCAGACAATTAAATACGTAATGCGTTAGATTTACTAATTTAGAGAGTCAAATCTAAAATTATTTAACACTACCACTTATTCTTTTATATAGTACAGAGCCATTCATACTTTTGCATGAAAAATTCAAGATGCTCATTTCATAACAAGATGCTCTCTCACTCTCTCTCTCTCTCTCTCTCTCTCTCTCTCTCTCTACATAATTAGGTAAACCAAAAATCAAAGACCCACCCTTACACGTACATTTGCTTTTTTTCTGGTTATTAAACTCAAGGTAAGGTTTACTTCTATTTTATGAGAAGCTTTGCCTCTGCACTAAAGAAGATAGACTGACTACATAGCTTGCATATTATTTCCTAATGCATAGATGACAATGGCTTCCACCTTATTCTCGCTTGATTCTCTAAACCTCTAGCCATTACATTACCAACACATTTGACTCACCACCTCCACCTTCTTGATATTTTCATTTAATGATTTTGCATCAAAAAATGCACAGAGCCGTTTCTCATGATTACTGGAGGCTTGGAGGTTCGCTAGTATGTTATTTCTTTTCTGTTATGCTCTGTGACTTTTATGATGTTTGATTTACACCTAAAGTATGAAATTGTTATTTATGATTTGGAGATTTATTTACCAAGGAAAATTACCGTTGTTTATTATAGCTTTGCAATATTTGTTTTATCAATGTATGGAATCAATCTTTTCCTCCAATGCTGTCACTGGGCCCATTCATTTGAGTTCTCCCCGGGGCCTCCGAAACTCCAGGACCGGCGCTGCCAAAAATACCCTGGTTTTGCAGGTTTTACAAGGTGATCAAACTTGGCTCATAACAGACTAACCTTGGATGCTACCTATGAGCTTGTATCTCCTAGATCTTTGTTGCGGGTTGTTACCATATCTGCAGAGCCGAACTCCAGGCTTTACTTGATGGATCAACATTCACCACATAGGGCACGTATGTCACCCTCTCTTCCCAGCTAATAAAACCCATGTTGGACATCATCTGGGATTCACATGTGCCAACCAAAGTGTATTTGCCCAGCTAAAACTGAAAGAAGATCTGCACTGCAAAACCTTGCAGGATAACCCTGTAAGTCCATATTTCTCCAATGCCACTGAAGAAAGACAGACGACACACGTTCTTCAAAAGTTTCATTGGTCAGAGAGTGTAGCGTGCAATCGGTATCCGCCCCATCTTCAAATAGTTCAATGATATTTTTTTCTTTATCCAGCTCCTCGTCCTCTGAACGATCAAGGATGCTCGAACCTCAGAAGGGCTTTGCAACATAAAGCTTAACGTAGCTACCAGATGGATTGGTCACAAAGGCTTTAAATCCTGGGACATAACGTTCACATGGGTCTGTCTCATGATTACCTCTCATCACGGACAATGTGACTTTGTAAAATTCTATTTTGAAATACCAATTATGTGGGAAGCATGCCCCTCCCCTGATGATAGTTCTAAGAAAACATAGAATGTATGCACAGAGTTGGGGCTTACTATTCTTTCTTAGTGAAGGTTCAGTAGTTGATCCCTTTGACAATCCCACCGGTTTACATCCTCACTAGCTAGGATTGTAAAAACAAGTATGGGTTCCAGATTCTGGGAGTAGCTAGGGGGCCGATCTGATTCTAAAGATTCTGGGACAATGGTCCAAAAGAACTAGGCCTTAAAACCCCTACCATAAACACACTTGTGTGCACTCACTGTATGCATGCTATAAACACTGGGGAGGCATTGAGAGTTTGACGGCCATAAAAATTCTCCAGAAAACACAACCAATTAATTTTGGTAACAACACTGACTTGTCTCCGGAAAACGAAAGCAACAGTAGACACAAAACAACAAAAAGTCAAAATGTAGAACTTCTTTTAAACAAACGAAAACATTCTTTTCATACCACATTTTTTTAAAGGACATGCACCTATAGTTGTGTAGTATGAGGGTATGGATTTCCATCAATATATCCTTCCATACGTGGTGTACACAAAAAAGACAAATACAAGAATCAATATGGGTGTACATTTTCTTTCAGTTTAGCCACATTTTATTCTTTTGTGTGTCCTACAAATTAAAGCATTATTTGATGAAATTTTATGGATAAATAGATAACATTTGTATGTATACATACAAAAGTTAACTTATAAATCTATTTTTTGATTTATTTTTGAATATCGAGCACTATGGTGCTCGGAGCCAAACTGCCTCACTCCAAAACACAATGACTTTTTCCAAAATAAAAATATACCGTGTGGATGATTTATTGGAAAGAAGTATATTGGTTTAAAATTTACTAAATGGGAGCGATACATCTTTATACCAAGGATTATCTAGTGGCTTAGGATGAATTTTTTTCGAAACCACATGATATTTGTCTTGGATGTAAGAACGTAGGTGACTTACTTGTGGTAAACCATAGACGCTAATTGCCATGAAAGCAATCGGGTGCCCACATAAAGTTATATGTTCAGCTGGCCCTACGACATTTGATAAGACTGCGGTTGTACGTGTGACAAAGCAGCGGAAGATGAAAGCCCCTGTCTGCTTTCATTGACAAGTTACAACATAATTAGAAGGGTACCCTAATTACAAACATGGATAAATAGATACAATGCTCTTCTTTAGCGTTTGTGCAATGCAATCCTTGAAAGGACATATAAAGTACAAAAAGAGCAGAAAATGTACATACCTTTGGACCAAAGTATTTCACCAAAAAATCAACAGTCATTTGTGCGAACATCACTTCTAAAGAGCTCTTTTTCCTATGCATAGACCTTTTTGCCGTGCGAACATACTCAAGGGGATCATTGTGCAAGGCTATATAAAATGGACAGATGATGTTGCTAATTCGATTCCCGGTCTCTACCTTGGTAACATATGTCTGTTCATAGTAGAAAAGAAAAAATTTAATTAATTTATATTTCCACAAAACTGTGATGAAGGGCACGTTATAATGTTTGTGTGGCATTTAATTGATATTTCTTTCATATTTGTTCAGAGAAAAAGAAAGTTCTTACTTGTCGGCTGGAGACTGGCCTTGTGTTCACAGGGAGGATTGATCGCAAGCAGATTCTCTTGGTGTTGATGTTACCTAATATTGAAGACAAGAAAGCAATATGCCTAAATTACATGTCTACAGAGTACACATTTGTAGTCATTGTCAGACATCTCACTTACAGGATTTCCTAAAATAGTACCGTGAAAGAGCTGCTGAAGTCACACCAACTAGCACGTCATTCATAGTCTGCAAAAACGAAAAAGAGAAAGACATAAGTGACCATTGAATCAAATCAAGAAGTCTGTTTTCGGCAGTATTGAGTTAATCATTAGAAAGTTTAAATGGTTTTAGTTACGCAGTTCAGGACAGTCTTGATGAGCTTGACGTCGTCGAGCCTGAGGCTCTGGTGCACCAAACGCTTGCGGCGGCGAGACTGGCCGCCGTCTGGCACAAGCGTGAACATCGTGCCTGGATCTCTCAAGAACAATACGGTCGCAGCAAGCAACACGATGTCCACCAGCGTGTGCCATGCTAGCACAACGTACGACCAAAGCCACGCAAGGTAATCGCTTGACCAAAGCCGCGGAGGCTGTGGACACCGCTGGTAGATGGCGCCAGTGCGTTTGGGCGGCGGCGGCATGGCCGGCAGCCTCGCCGGGTCGGCCGTGCTGCGCGACGACGCCATGAGGAGAGTCATGATCGACATGCCGTCGCCGATGGAGTGGTGCAGGCGGAGCACCGTCGTGGAGGCTGCCTCCGAAGTCCGGAAGTCAAGAAAGTGGAACTCCCAGAGAGGACGGCGCCTGTCCATCGGGAGCAGGGATAGAGACGCCACGTAGTCCTCCACGGCCTTTTCTGGGTCAGAGTCCACGGCGGCAAGATCTAGCCTCGGGACGATGATGTGGTCGTCCACATTTACCACCGTTTGCACCCAGCGTGGCTTTCCATCCTTCGACCCATCCATCACCTGGACATCCACGTGTTAATAAAGTATTGGACGTTTGAGGTCGAGGCCAGAATGAGAAGAATAAAACATACAACAATATTAATGACATCACCGCATAGTATGTAATATTGTTGGTATATAATATGGATGTCTGAATTTTTATACAAGCCAACCCACTACTATTGGAGATGCCATTAGGTGTCAAGTCCAACTAAGTTGGTTTAAACAATTCAAAAATAAACAAAAAATTCCAGCCAAACTGGTACTCCGGCCTATATGATATTAGACACATATATAAAAATGAAACAAACGAAGTTGTTAAAATTACTTGAATGCTGCGGAAGCGTGGGAACCGGGTAAGCAGTTCTGTTTCGATGCCTGCGCAGAAGACGGGCAGGTTCACCGGCATGCTAAGCCCCATCACGACGATGATATAGACACCCATCTCCTCGAAAACTCTTCCGGTAGGGCTCATGGGGTCCTCTGCTGTGGAATTGTCAGCAGATTCCGTCTCTGCCGACACATGGACAGAGAGCGAACGGCTTGGCGGAGTGGCTACGTTCATTGTTGCTTCCATGATTTTCTAAATACTAGGTTGATAATTGCATTGGTTCCCGTCTACGGCGATATATATAGGGATGGATGGAGCGCGAGTTTCCTGAATGACTATACTTGGTTGTTAATTGCTGGTCATACCTTACCTGCAACCTGTATTACTGTACCAACTTTAAATTAATTCTTTCTAAGACAGCTTACCACATACTGTATGCCATGTACTCTGTACCTACTTAATGATGATTGATAAGTTTTCATCATGGGCGAAGCAGCACATTGACATGGAGTTGGCCTAGTCTCACAGGGATGTAAATATGGATTAGGCGAGCGAGTCTGGAATTTTGAAAGAATATATATATAAGTAGCAACATATTCTGAAAAATGTTCTTTTCTACGCGTGGTTATGTCTCGTTCGTATCAATTTCGTTCAAAAATATTTTAATATGTGAGGCACAAAAAGATTAATTAAAGATGTACTAACTCAGTCTCATACATCCACATATGAATTCACTGCTACAAAATGTGCAATTATTGATGGCACATCAATAATTTTTGTTTAGAAAAGGAGGTCCAGACCGGCGTTTCTTTCGCAGAATGACGCCCGCCTCCAGCCCAAGCCCCGTGTGGATTTTCCAAGAAGGTTCCCAGCCGGTTACTCCCAAATCCTTTCTTTCTCTTCCCAATCCCCATCAGCGACCACAGCCTCTAGGTCCCTCCAATCGCAATGCCATCCACGACTGAATGCGAATCTTCACAGGTGGTTAGTGGTTACTACGACGGGGTTGATATCATGCTGTGTGGATGGCCGTCGTAACTGCGGCCTCGGACTGAGATCCATGTCCATGGCCGTCACATCTGCAGCCTGTGGTGGCAGCCTGGCACAATGATTCATGTTGATGGCCGTCGCATCGGTAGCCTGAGACAGTATGGGCGGCGGCCGCATCCCGGGGACGGTGAGGGAATGTGATGGGCGACCACCACACTCTGAATGAAGGCGCGACCACGACTTCCCGACGACGACGACGGCCGCGGCCACAACCCCAGTCGTTCAGTAGATGACCACATCAACGTAGCTATTGTTTAGATGAAGTGATGAACTCCTCTTGCCGATTGCAGCAGCACTTCATGTTGTTTGGATTGCAAAATTCAGAAAAAGAAACCCCAGCAGTTCATGTTGTCATTTCTCTGCCTTTGCTTTTTCAGAAACTTGGGAGAGAGAGCAACCGGGCAGAATATGCGCTGGCTGCCTAGGCTAGAACTCACAATATATCTTGTACTGAAAATGATAATGTACACGCATTTGCTAGATTGAATGAGAACTCTCGTGTTTGCTAAAGCTGACTTGTTCATTGCGTGATTCATACTGCAAATTTTGTTCACAAGTCCTGTATGCTGCCAACACACCTTTTACACCTGATAGATGCTACTTCTATTATTCAGCAGCTAACATCACAAATAGTATCACAGATCCTTGATGTCTGAAAAAATAGTATCACAGATCCTTACAAACATATCCATACATAAAGATAACATTACATTCAAATATTTGGGTGTGCCGAAGTCTTCTTCCTCCCGCATCCACTGGCGACACGCCATCAGCGTAGCTCGATGCCGCCTATGGGCCTCCAGCTCGACGGAGAAAACTTTCTGAAACTCGGGAGCGCTTGTAGTCCGATGGCTGTGCGATCTACTACAAAGTAAATCACTGACCCAGAGGAGAAAACACCGATAAGTACATATAGAAACTCCGAATACCACGAACACCGGCCAAATCCAGACTAATTCACCGGAAACCTAAACCAACCGGATCTTGAAAGACCCGCCGGAGACATGACTCAACACGCCCTTCTCTAGTGGTAAACACACCAACAGGACGGGGAAAGAGTGGGGAGAACATTAATCCTAGACGTGGAGAGCGCCGCTGTCCCGCTAAGCCAAGACAAACTCAAAGACTCCCTAAAGAAAATAAAACCCGAAAAAGAACCACCCATGCCATTGTAGGCCAGGACTGGACCAGAAGTTGACCTTGCCACTGTCGAGGTGTTGGTGCTACCGGCAGACCTCGTGTAGGAGGTCCCAAGCTTGCTGATCTGAGCTAGATGGAAACAGGGAAAGTAGAGACACAATGTTTTACCCAGGTTCGGGCCCTTTTTATGAGGGAAAACCCTAATGTCAGGTTCTTCGTGATCATAGCCGTGATGGCATCGTCATTCGCCTTCTCACTCATGATATGTCCTCTGCGAGCCGGTGCTGCTCGAGGAGACACATGTTTTTACCGCAACTCCCCTTGCAACATCCAGCACACAGAGAATGGCGGCTTAGGCGGCACGAACTGCTCCGACTAGTCCTCTACCATGGCGGCCTCGAAAAGCACCTGCGCCATGGTGAAGCCAGAAAAACTGGCGCGGACATGAGCTCATCGTTGTCCTCCGAGCTCACCTTCGACATGTTAGGAGGCAGTCCGACCTCTATGTGTCACCTAGGGGAACCTGTTGTAGAATATGTGTGGAAGGTGTCTTTTCCTTTGGATAAGCCATGGTTGGGATTTTGGGTCGGGCTCGCTGCAAAAATAATTGGAAATGCAGATTATGAAATGGGCCATTGGAACTATCAAAATGCCTCTGCAAATAACAAGATGGGGCACCTGGTCTGGTTTCCACGGGTGGAAGAATGGTTGAGACTAGCTGCCAGATCGTCAAGGACGGCGGAAACTATTTGGAGCGTAGGTCGCCAGATAGCCATCGTGTGCGTACGCCCTGGCTTCCCACTAGGTACATCGGCCCGGCGGAAGTGCTTTTGCGGTTCTCTTTCCTTGTTTCTTCTTTCGATTTTATCCTTCCTTTTTTTCCCTTTCTCTTTTAATTTTGGTCATTTCTTTTTAAAAAAATCAAGTCACTAGACATTTTTGGGAACTCAATTTTTTTCATTGAATACAAAGTTTGTCCATCAAATTCAAAAAATGTTCATCAATTTTTAAAAACTATTCATCATATTCAAAAATATTCATAGAATTCAAAAAGTACTCTTGAACTCAAAATTTGTTCATCAAATCCAAGAAATGCTCACTGAATTTAAATTTTGTTCATTAAATACAATAAATGTTCATCAAAATTCAACGTAGACATATACGGATTCCTGTTGGATGGCAAAAGTGGTCCAGACGTATAGTGAAGGTTTGAGGATCCATTTTGGAGATGCCCTAATTAAGTGCGGTTCCTTTCATAGTTGCATTTGCTGTTGCCCAGGATTCATTCCTATATAGCGTAACTATACATATTGCGTGAAACCAAGCACGCGCACACACAGTCACCCACACTTACTGAATTGCGGTTTATTCAAAAGCTTGAAAAACCATTTCTCTGTCGGATGGTGAAAATCATGTGGGATCGGAAAATGATTACGCAATAAGCATGAAGTGCATTGGCTGACGATGTACATACACATAGATAAAACCATATACATACACCTTGGAAATCATCAGTGGGCCATATACATTCTTTGGCGTGGTGGCAACAAGAATGGGGGCCCAATACCTGGTCGGTCGGTTAGGGGCCCAACCAACGCCAATTATTAGGGCTGGAAAAAAAGCTCGAAGCTCGTGAGCTAAACAAGTAGCTCGTGACTCGGCTCGAAATCGATTCGAACTCGAAGAATAACGAGTCGAGCCGAGCTTTAGTTTAAGATCGTTTATAGACCAAGTTAAACGAGCCAATCTCACGAGTACTCGTGTAACTCGTTAGGCTTGGTACAAAAGATCGGCCACTCCCAATATAAAAAAAGATCAGCCACTCAGCACCCTATGTCCCAGGCGCACAACAGAAGACCTAGCCCTTGAAGGCCCAACCACCTAGGAGACTCATGCGTTACAAGAAAATTACTATTGTTTAGTGATATATATGTTTAATATATACATAACAATTTTTATAATGTTTAAGGGTTTTATGTTCATATCTTTAACGAGCTTAACAAGTTAAACGAGGCAGCTCGCGAGTTATACGAGTCGAGCTAATCTTGGATTTGAGCTCGTTAATAATAACGAGTCGAGTCGAGCTAACTCATTAACGAAATGAGCTCTAGCGATTCGAGCCGAGCTGGCTCGACTCGGCTCGAATTCCAGCCCTACCAACTATGTACGATGGAGTGAAGCCAGAAATCCTGAAGCCAACCACTGCACTGCTGCTACCACTCCGCGTCGTCTTCCTCTGCCTCACTAAAATAGCTAGGTCTTGCCGCTGCCGCCGCCGGCGAGATGAGCGCGGCCGAGGACGCCCGCCACCGTAGCACGTGCACGCGCCTCCATCCACATGCCAACGCGAGTGAGGCAGGCGAAGCAGTGGCCCGCCGCCGCAGCATGCGGCTCCATCCCCATCCCCAGATCCACGCCAGTCACGACGGCAAAGGAGTGGCCCGCCGCCGCAGCCCGCGCCTACATCCCCAGGTCTACGCGAGTGACGAGTGACACAAAGGGGGGCTTATGATCAAAGGCACACGAACTGGGGGGGTTATCATCAATTATACCGGTGAAGGAGTGGCTCGACGCCGCAGCACGCTCCTCCGTCCACAGATCCACGCGGGTGAGGAGGCATCCGGCCGCAGTCGTCGTCGCCGCCGCGGCAGCTCGCCGGCGGCGCTGTCCTCGCCGCTCGAAAATGACCATCTCCTGTGGGAGATCCTCCTCCGCATCCCGCCGCAGCCCTCCTCCCATCTCCTGTGGGTATACCTATCCAATTATTTCTTATTCAGTCATTCTGGATCGATGTTGTTAATGTCTTGAGGCTAGCCGCATCCCTCACAAGCTTGACGGACTCAGCAAAATCATTTAAAAGTTGATGACAATCTGGAAATTGTTCGTCGTCAACTGTTAGAATGACCTTGATATTGCTGCCATAATTTAGGTAGTGCATGGTCAGAGCCTGCACAAGAAATTCAGACAATTAAATACGTAATGCGTTAGATTTACTAATTTAGAGAGTCAAATCTAAAATTATTTAACACTACCACTTATTCTTTTATATAGTACAGAGCCATTCATACTTTTGCATGAAAAATTCAAGATGCTCATTTCATAACAAGATGCATCTCTCTCTCTCTCTCTCTTCTCTCTCTCTCTCTCTCTCTCTCTCTCTCTACATAATTAGGTAAACCAAAAATCAAAGACCCACCCTTACACGTACATTTGCTTTTTTTCTGGTTATTAAACTCAAGGTAAGGTTTACTTCTATTTTATGAGAAGCTTTGCCTCTGCACTAAAGAAGATAGACTGACTACATAGCTTGCATATTATTTCCTAATGCATAGATGACAATGGCTACTCCACCTTATTCTCGCTTGATTCTCTAAACCTCTAGCCATTACATTACCAACACATTTGACTCACCACCTCCACCTTCTTGATATTTTCATTTAATGATTTTGCATCAAAAAAATGCACGGAGCCGTTTCTCATGATTACTGGAGGCTTGGAGGTTCGCTAGTATGTTATTTCTTTTCTGTTATGCTCTGTGACTTCTATGATGTTTGATTTACACCTGGAGTATGAAATTGTTATTTATGACTTGGAGATTTATTTACCAAGGAAAATTACCGTTGTTTATTATAGCTTTGCAATATTTGTTTTATCAATGTATGGAATCAATCTTTTCCTCCAATGCTGTCACTGGGCCCATTCATTTGAGTTCTCCCCGGGGCCTCCGAAACTCCAGGACCGGCGCTGCCAAAAATACCCTGGTTTTGCAGGTTTTACAAGGTGATCAAACTTGGCTCATAACAGACTAACCTTGGATGCTACCTATGAGCTTGTATCTCCTAGATCTTTGTTGCGGGTTGTTACCATATCTGCAGAGCCGAACTCCAGGCTTTACTTGATGGATCAACATTCACCACATAGGGCACGTATGTCACCCTCTCTTCCCAGCTAATAAAACCCATGTTGGACATCATCTGGGATTCACATGTGCCAACCAAAGTGTATTTGCCCAGCTAAAACTGAAAGAAGATCTGCACTGCAAAACCTTGCAGGATAACCCTGTAAGTCCATATTTCTCCAATGCCACTGAAGAAAGACAGACGACACACGTTCTTCAAAAGTTTCATTGGTCAGAGAGTGTAGCGTGCAATCGGTATCCGCCCCATCTTCAAATAGTTCAATGATATTTTTTTCTTTATCCAGCTCCTCGTCCTCTGAACGATCAAGGATGCTCGAACCTCAGAAGGGCTTTGCAACATAAAGCTTAACGTAGCTACCAGATGGATTGGTCACAAAGGCTTTAAATCCTGGGACATAACGTTCACATGGGTCTGTCTCATGATTACCTCTCATCACGGACAATGTGACTTTGTAAAATTCTATTTTGAAATACCAATTATGTGGGAAGCATGCCCCTCCCCTGATGATAGTTCTAAGAAAACATAGAATGTATGCACAGAGTTGGGGCTTACTATTCTTTCTTAGTGAAGGTTCAGTAGTTGATCCCTTTGACAATCCCACCGGTTTACATCCTCACTAGCTAGGATTGTAAAAACAAGTATGGGTTCCAGATTCTGGGAGTAGCTAGGGGGCCGATCTGATTCTAAAGATTCTGGGACAATGGTCCAAAAGAACTAGGCCTTAAAACCCCTACCATAAACACACTTGTGTGCACTCACTGTATGCATGCTATAAACACTGGGGAGGCATTGAGAGTTTGACGGCCATAAAAATTCTCCAGAAAACACAACCAATTAATTTTGGTAACAACACTGACTTGTCTCCGGAAAACGAAAGCAACAGTAGACACAAAACAACAAAAAGTCAAAATGTAGAACTTCTTTTAAACAAACGAAAACATTCTTTTCATACCACATTTTTTTAAAGGACATGCACCTATAGTTGTGTAGTATGAGGGTATGGATTTCCATCAATATATCCTTCCATACGTGGTGTACACAAAAAAGACAAATACAAGAATCAATATGGGTGTACATTTTCTTTCAGTTTAGCCACATTTTATTCTTTTGTGTGTCCTACAAATTAAAGCATTATTTGATGAAATTTTATGGATAAATAGATAACATTTGTATGTATACATACAAAAGTTAACTTATAAATCTATTTTTTGATTTATTTTTGAATATCGAGCACTATGGTGCTCGGAGCCAAACTGCCTCACTCCAAAACACAATGACTTTTTTTTCCAAAATAAAAATATACCGTGTGGATGATTTATTGGAAAGAAGTATATTGGTTTAAAATTTACTAAATGGGAGCGATACATCTTTATACCAAGGATTATCTAGTGGCTTAGGATGAATTTTTTTCGAAACCACATGATATTTGTCTTGGATGTAAGAACGTAGGTGACTTACTTGTGGTAAACCATAGACGCTAATTGCCATGAAAGCAATCGGGTGCCCACATAAAGTTATATGTTCAGCTGGCCCTACGACATTTGATAAGACTGCGGTTGTACGTGTGACAAAGCAGCGGAAGATGAAAGCCCCTGTCTGCTTTCATTGACAAGTTACAACATAATTAGAAGGGTACCCTAATTACAAACATGGATAAATAGATACAATGCTCTTCTTTAGCGTTTGTGCAATGCAATCCTTGAAAGGACATATAAAGTACAAAAAGAGCAGAAAATGTACATACCTTTGGACCAAAGTATTTCACCAAAAAATCAACAGTCATTTGTGCGAACATCACTTCTAAAGAGCTCTTTTTCCTATGCATAGACCTTTTTGCCGTGCGAACATACTCAAGGGGATCATTGTGCAAGGCTATATAAAATGGACAGATGATGTTGCTAATTCGATTCCCGGTCTCTACCTTGGTAACATATGTCTGTTCATAGTAGAAAAGAAAAAATTTAATTAATTTATATTTCCACAAAACTGTGATGAAGGGCACGTTATAATGTTTGTGTGGCATTTAATTGATATTTCTTTCATATTTGTTCAGAGAAAAAGAAAGTTCTTACTTGTCGGCTGGAGACTGGCCTTGTGTTCACAGGGAGGATTGATCGCAAGCAGATTCTCTTGGTGTTGATGTTACCTAATATTGAAGACAAGAAAGCAATATGCCTAAATTACATGTCTACAGAGTACACATTTGTAGTCATTGTCAGACATCTCACTTACAGGATTTCCTAAAATAGTACCGTGAAAGAGCTGCTGAAGTCACACCAACTAGCACGTCATTCATAGTCTGCAAAAACGAAAAAGAGAAAGACATAAGTGACCATTGAATCAAATCAAGAAGTCTGTTTTCGGCAGTATTGAGTTAATCATTAGAAAGTTTAAATGGTTTTAGTTACGCAGTTCAGGACAGTCTTGATGAGCTTGACGTCGTCGAGCCTGAGGCTCTGGTGCACCAAACGCTTGCGGCGGCGAGACTGGCCGCCGTCTGGCACAAGCGTGAACATCGTGCCTGGATCTCTCAAGAACAATACGGTCGCAGCAAGCAACACGATGTCCACCAGCGTGTGCCATGCTAGCACAACGTACGACCAAAGCCACGCAAGGTAATCGCTTGACCAAAGCCGCGGAGGCTGTGGACACCGCTGGTAGATGGCGCCAGTGCGTTTGGGCGGCGGCGGCATGGCCGGCAGCCTCGCCGGGTCGGCCGTGCTGCGCGACGACGCCATGAGGAGAGTCATGATCGACATGCCGTCGCCGATGGAGTGGTGCAGGCGGAGCACCGTCGTGGAGGCTGCCTCCGAAGTCCGGAAGTCAAGAAAGTGGAACTCCCAGAGAGGACGGCGCCTGTCCATCGGGAGCAGGGATAGAGACGCCACGTAGTCCTCCACGGCCTTTTCTGGGTCAGAGTCCACGGCGGCAAGATCTAGCCTCGGGACGATGATGTGGTCGTCCACATTTACCACCGTTTGCACCCAGCGTGGCTTTCCATCCTTCGACCCATCCATCACCTGGACATCCACGTGTTAATAAAGTATTGGACGTTTGAGGTCGAGGCCAGAATGAGAAGAATAAAACATACAACAATATTAATGACATCACCGCATAGTATGTAATATTGTTGGTATATAATATGGATGTCTGAATTTTTATACAAGCCAACCCACTACTATTGGAGATGCCATTAGGTGTCAAGTCCAACTAAGTTGGTTTAAACAATTCAAAAATAAACAAAAAATTCCAGCCAAACTGGTACTCCGGCCTATATGATATTAGACACATATATAAAAATGAAACAAACGAAGTTGTTAAAATTACTTGAATGCTGCGGAAGCGTGGGAACCGGGTAAGCAGTTCTGTTTCGATGCCTGCGCAGAAGACGGGCAGGTTCACCGGCATGCTAAGCCCCATCACGACGATGATATAGACACCCATCTCCTCGAAAACTCTTCCGGTAGGGCTCATGGGGTCCTCTGCTGTGGAATTGTCAGCAGATTCCGTCTCTGCCGACACATGGACAGAGAGCGAACGGCTTGGCGGAGTGGCTACGTTCATTGTTGCTTCCATGATTTTCTAAATACTAGGTTGATAATTGCATTGGTTCCCGTCTACGGCGATATATATAGGGATGGATGGAGCGCGAGTTTCCTGAATGACTATACTTGGTTGTTAATTGCTGGTCATACCTTACCTGCAACCTGTATTACTGTACCAACTTTAAATTAATTCTTTCTAAGACAGCTTACCACATACTGTATGCCATGTACTCTGTACCTACTTAATGATGATTGATAAGTTTTCATCATGGGCGAAGCAGCACATTGACATGGAGTTGGCCTAGTCTCACAGGGATGTAAATATGGATTAGGCGAGCGAGTCTGGAATTTTGAAAGAATATATATATAAGTAGCAACATATTCTGAAAAATGTTCTTTTCTACGCGTGGTTATGTCTCGTCTCTATTCAATTTCGTTCAAAAATATTTTAATATGTGAGGCACAAAAAGATTAATTAAAGATGTACTAACTCATAGTCTCATACATCCACATATGAATTCACTGCTACAAAATGTGCAATTATTGATGGCACATCAATAATTTTTGTTTAGAAAAGGAGGTCCAGACCGGCGTTTCTTTCGCAGAATGACGCCCGCCTCCAGCCCAAGCCCCGTGTGGATTTTCCAAGAAGGTTCCCAGCCGGTTACTCCCAAATCCTTTCTTTCTCTTCCCAATCCCCATCAGCGACCACAGCCTCTAGGTCCCTCCAATCGCAATGCCATCCACGACTGAATGCGAATCTTCACAGGTGGTTAGTGGTTACTACGACGGGGTTGATATCATGCTGTGTGGATGGCCGTCGTAACTGCGGCCTCGGACTGAGATCCATGTCCATGGCCGTCACATCTGCAGCCTGTGGTGGCAGCCTGGCACAATGATTCATGTTGATGGCCGTCGCATCGGTAGCCTGAGACAGTATGGGCGGCGGCCGCATCCCGGGGACGGTGAGGGAATGTGATGGGCGACCACCACACTCTGAATGAAGGCGCGACCACGACTTCCCGACGACGACGACGGCCGCGGCCACAACCCCAGTCGTTCAGTAGATGACCACATCAACGTAGCTATTGTTTAGATGAAGTGATGAACTCCTCTTGCCGATTGCAGCAGCACTTCATGTTGTTTGGATTGCAAAATTCAGAAAAAGAAACCCCAGCAGTTCATGTTGTCATTTCTCTGCCTTTGCTTTTTCAGAAACTTGGGAGAGAGAGCAACCGGGCAGAATATGCGCTGGCTGCCTAGGCTAGAACTCACAATATATCTTGTACTGAAAATGATAATGTACACGCATTTGCTAGATTGAATGAGAACTCTCGTGTTTGCTAAAGCTGACTTGTTCATTGCGTGATTCATACTGCAAATTTTGTTCACAAGTCCTGTATGCTGCCAACACACCTTTTACACCTGATAGATGCTACTTCTATTATTCAGCAGCTAACATCACAAATAGTATCACAGATCCTTGATGTCTGAAAAAATAGTATCACAGATCCTTACAAACATATCCATACATAAAGATAACATTACATTCAAATATTTGGGTGTGCCGAAGTCTTCTTCCTCCCGCATCCACCGGCGACACGCCATCAGCGTAGCTCGATGCCGCCTATGGCCTCCAGCTCGACGGAGAAAACTTCTGAAACTCGGGAGCGCTTGTAGTCCGATGGCTGTGCGATCTACTACAAAGTAAATCACTGACCCAGAGGAGAAAACACCGATAAGTACATATAGAAACTCCGAATACCACGAACACCGGCCAAATCCAGACTAATTCACCGGAAACCTAAACCAACCGGATCTTGAAAGACCCGCCGGAGACATGACTCAACACGCCCTTCTCTAGTGGTAAACACACCAACAGGACGGGGAAAGAGTGGGGAGAACATTAATCCTAGACGTGGAGAGCGCCGCTGTCCCGCTAAGCCAAGACAAACTCAAAGACTCCCTAAAGAAAATAAAACCCGAAAAAGAACCACCCAT
>NC_053024.1:3028904-3057978 GCF_003073215.2 Triticum urartu | reverse complement strand
CACTTTGATGATGCCTATGTTTCTTGATCCTACATGGGTCACCCTAGCCTATCTAGACCTAAGTGTCGACAAGAAGTGTTGCGACTCGACACCTACCAACTAGTCTTGATGGCATCACTTTGATGATGCCTATGTTTCTTGATCCTACATGGGTCACCCTAGGCCATCTAGACCTAAGTGTCGACAAGAAGTGTTACGACTCGACACCTACCAACTAGTCTTGATGGCATCACTTTGATGATGCCTATGTTTCTTGATCCTACATGGGTCACCCTAGGCCATCTAGACCTAAGTGTCGACAAGAAGCGTTACGACTCGACACCTACCAACTAGTCTTGATGGCATCACTTTGATGATGCCTATCTTTCTTGATCCTACATGGGTCACCCTAGGCTATCTAGACCTAAGTGTCGACAAGAAGTGTTACAGCTCGACACCTACCAACTAGTCTTGATGGCATCACTTTGATGATGCCTATGTTTCTTGATCCTACATGGGTCACCCTAGCCTATCTAGACCTAAGTGTCGACAAGAAGTGTTACGACTCGACACCTACCAACTAGTCTTGATGGCATCACTTTGATGATGCCTATGTTTCTTGATCCTACATGGGTCACCCTACGCTATCTAGACCTAAGTGTCGACAAGAAGTGTTACGACTCGACACCTACCAACTAGTCTTGATGGCATCACTTTGATGATGCCTATGTTTCTTGATCCTACATGGGTCACCCTACGCTATCTAGACCTAAGTGTCGACAAGAAGTGTTACGACTCGACACCTACCAACTAGTCTTGATGGCATCACTTTGATGATGCCTATGTTTCTTGATCCTACATGGGTCACCCTAGGCCATCTAGACCTAAGTGTCAACAAGAAGTGTTACGAATCGACACCTACCAACTAGTCTTGATGGCATCACCTTGATGATGCCTATGTTTCTTGATCCTACATGGGTCACCCTAGGCTATCTAGACCTAAGTGTCGACAAGAAGTGTTACGACTCGACATCTACCAATTAGTCTTGATGGCATCACTTTGATGATGCCTGTGTTTCTTGATCCTACATGGGTCACCCTAGGCCATCTAGACCTAAGTGTTGACAAGAAGCGTTACGACTCGACACCTACCAACTAGTCTTGATGGCATCACTATGATGATGCCTATGTTTCTTGATCCTACATGGGTCACCCTAGGCCATCTAGACCTAAGTGTCGACAAGAAGTGTTATGACTCGACACCTACCAACTAGTCTTGATGGCATCACCATGATGATGCCTATGTTTCTTGATCCTACATGGGTCACCCTAGGCCATCTAGACCTATGTGTCGACAAGAAGCGTTACGACTCGACACCTACCAACTAGTCTTGATGGCATCACTTTGATGATGTCATCAACTAAATAAACAAGCTAATGAACTAAATGAACAAGTAAATGAACTAAATGGACAACTAGATGAACAAGTAAATGAACTAAATGAACAACTAAATAAACAAGCAAATGAACTAAATGAACTAACCTTCTGTCTATCAGACATGAATGTGTACTTTCCAAATTTGCCCTCTTCACTTCCTCCTAGAGCATACTTGAGTTGTGTCAAGAACCAAGACCAGTTCACTGTATCTTCAACTCCAACCACTCCAAATGCAATGGGGTACATATTGTTGTTCGCATCCCTTCCAGTAGCTGCTAGTATCTGTGCACCACTTATCAATTTGATGAAGCGGCCATCTAGACCTATGAATGGCCTACATCCATTCAAGAAGCCCTCACAACATGCATTCAAACTGAAAAATAGACCATGGAACCTTGGTTCAGCAGTAGGATTTTCTCTGGTTTTGCCACTAACAGTAGTGACAATGCACCTAGATCCAGGATTTGTAAGCTTCACAGTCTCCAAATAGTCTCTCAGCCTCTTATATTGCTTCTTGTGATCACCAAGAACAATCTCCTTTGCTTTCTTCTTAGCCCTCCATGCCATCATCCTAGGAATCTCAAGCCCAAATTGCCTCTTTGCCTTGTCAACAATAGCAGGTACAGTAGTGTTGGGATCTGATCTGATAGTTTCAAGCATTTTGTTGCCAAGCCACCTTGAACTAATCCTAGTTTTCTTAGACTGGGTGGGACATGTGTGCTCCAACCTCATCTTCTTAATGCAGAAAGTGGGCTCATTTCTTATCTGTGCTGCTACCATGTAGAGCTGACATCCATCTCCATCACAGCAAACTATTATCCTATCACTGCAGTTTCTGTGATATTTGTATCTTCTAAGTTGTTTCACATGCAAGTTGACAAGGGCCTCTCTGAATTGGTAAACATCTTTGAAACAGAGCTTCAGCTGAAATTGTTGTTCTGGATGCATCCTGTCCTCATCATACCAGACCCTAGGTGGTCTTTTCTTAGCTCTACTCCTTCTGCCAGAGCTGATAACAAAGGACATTGGTTCATTGCCATCATCATCTGCTTCAAAGCCTGTATCTTCCTCTTCTGAAGATGGAAACCAATCAGGATTAATGGTTGTCCTAGCACTTGAGTGGGACCTACTTGTAGGACCTGGCCTCTTTGCCTTCTTCTTAACAGGCTCAGGAACTGGGATCTCTTGGGCCTCCTCATCATCTTCCTGGTCCATGTCATATATATCTTTAGGATCCGTGTCCCCCTCACAGTGTGTACTAGCCATGTATTCAGCTCTCTTCCTCTTTATGTCAGCAATAGTTTCATCTAGCTCATGTTCCTCTTTCCTCCTCTTTGCACTCTGTTCTTCCACATACTGCACTGAATCTGAGTCATCTTCTTCTCCTGTAGCTAAGAGATCCACATCAACTACAAATTCTTCATCACTGCTTGAACCTTCATCATCATCTGTGTCCATGCCTACAGGAATTTCTTCCTCACTAACTGCATTGTCCTCCTCATCTGAATCAAACTGAAAATCAGCATAACTGACACTTACTTCAGTGTTAAGCTGTGTCCCAAGATGTAACTAATAGTTAGGAGGAACTGATTTGAGTGGCAAAAAAATTACACTTTCCTGTGTCCCAAGATGTAACTGACAGTTAGGAGGAACTGATTTGTGCACAACACCTGATCCAGCAATAGCAAAGACAACAGGTGGATCTGCATCTATTTGTTGTGCATCTTGATCTTCTCCAATTGGTGGTTCAATAACTACCTTTCCCTTTATAACTGTCAGTGACAATGTCTGGGTGCTCTCAAATTCTCTCAGCATGCGAACTACTTCAATGTTGCCTTTAATGACACAAACACCTTGCAGCCCTATATATTCCTCTTTCAAGTAGCAAAGACTGTCATCCTTATAGTATCCATTGGTGACCATTACATTGACCAAACTACCATAAGTGATTTCTCTTTCAGACATCTTAACAAGAGCATACTTCTTCCCAGGAAACTGGAAATAGATTGACCATAAATCTTCAGGCCTAAAATGGACATACAAATGAATATTAATAAGTCAATTGTATCAACATAACTGACCATTATATCTGACCATTAGAATGCACTATTCAAAAAATTTAGAACCATCAAATTAGTACTAACATTACTAGCATAGACAAATGAATATCTTCAGGCCTAATATAGCTCACCATTACAATGCAGTGTAAGCAAAATTACCAAGTCAATTATAGTAACATGACAATAACATAAATGAACACTACAGTGTGATTTTCTCCAAAAATTCAGAACCCTACAGTACTACTAACATAACTGAACCCTAACTGAAGATGTGATATTCGATAAATATTCAGGACTACAATCACTTCTAAATGACTAACAAATCAATATTCAGAACTAGAATCTTTGTTCAATGTATAAAACAAATCCAGTAGTAAGGAAAGATTGAAAGAACATATTTTGAAAGATTCAGATTACCTAGCTGAAGATGGGGCGAACAGGAGCACATCCTCGGGACCAATCTGCGAAGCTGCTTCCTCGGTACCAGGCTCCGGCGACAGGCCCACCGTCGCGGCCGACTCTGGATCTAGGTCGCAGCTGTCATCGGTGTGGGGGCCGATGACTCCGCATTGTGAGCGCAGCCGCTTCTTCCCTGAAGTAGTACCACCGCCCTCGCCGCTGAGTGCGTCGTCGCCGCTTCCGTCGACTCCGTGTGCGCCGTCACCGCCGGAGCTGGTCGCCATCGGAGCGGAGCGGGGAAGGACTGAATCGAGGGGTAGACTGAATTGACGGGGGGAACGGCTTGACCTAGTAGACGGGCGCGCCGAAACGGCTGTCTCTCGCCGTCTAACGGCGTCCGTCAACACGCGCCACGTCAGCCCGACAGGTGGGATCCACCTGTCGGATTCGTTGTTTTCTGGGCTAAAACGCAACGTCAGTGCTCCGCTTTACAGATTAGTCCCATTGTTGGTGGTTTTTTGTGAACTGCCTCAAATGTGGTACCGATCTGTTACCCTAGCCCATAATATGGTGGTTTTGAGTAAATAACTCTGAGAAGGGCATTTCCGTTCAGCTGAAACTCAGAGCCATTTGGACTACTAGTTCTGATTGTTGTGATATGTTGTTGTTGGGGGCATGAAAAATGAATTCAATCTATTTGTGCTACGGATTTATATCTGTCAAATGGGAGGCATAGGAAAATCTCGCCTATTTTTGCTATCCCCTTTAATGAAGTTTGGGAGCAGCTACATTTTTTTATTATCAAACTGAGCATTGGAATAACTTACAGAAGGTTTAAGATATTGACACTGTGCATTTATGTAGCATCTGACAGACACATTCAGTCTCCAATGAGGCAATGGCAGACCACTGTATCGCTCCTATCAATCACTTCATGATCCGCGTTTGTCTTTCCAAACTAGTTGAGATCAAGTTGCTCTGTTTATCAATGGGGAGGGTTGGTTTCTTTGAATATATCTCTATGCATTCCTGTTGGATTTCTTGACTCTTAAACTTTTCTAGAAGCTTTAGTGAACGCAATTTTTTCCTGTAACCTTTCCATAGCACAATGATAATGTGGATAATTGATTCTTCTTCCAAGAAAATATAAATTCGAATAGAGCTACACAGCCACATACTTATATGTTGTAGACCACAAAAGATAATCACAGGAATCATGAAGAACAAATAACCATAAATTTACTTGTCTTTTACAGTTTGAAGCAGAAGAGGCCAGGCTAAGATTTCTCCCTGTTTGCTTTTAAACACTTGCCCCAAACCAGCATGGCTAAGAGAAGGCAGGGTCCATGGAGGTGCATTTGGCTTTCTCAGTGATGAGAAGCTGCAGGCTGCGATGCAGGATACAACCAACTCCTCATGATCCGTCGCTGCCTTCTCTGAGGGTATGTACAGGTTCTCCATTTTTCTCATCCTCTAATTCACCTGATGCTCATCCTGTTTGAGCTTGCTCGGTTGGTCGGTACTGTTAAACGTAGCATTGTAGAGATAGACTAGGGATAGATGTTTAAATGGTTTTGGTGGATATAACCGAATCCTTCCTCTCTCTTATCCCTTCTTCTCCAAGCAATGTAATCTTAACAAACTCTTGTATGCGCTGTTATCCAGGGAGGTGCGCCCACCCTCGATGAGCTCTATGCCATGCTGAGCAACTTCGATCAGCGCATGGCCCAATTTCATGGCTCCTCCGGCGGCTACAAGTGCCTAGAGCCTATATCAAGCATTAGAACTACTTGGAACCATATAAATTTGACATGCAAGCTCAAGAACATGGCCACCTATGCAGCACAATTTTGCGAAGAATAAAGCACTAGAACAAAAACTAATTGGACCAATGGAGGAGTCACATACCAAGGAACAATCTCCCCAAGCAGTTTTGCAAGAGGTGCTTTGAGCAAGGAGATCGAAAATCGCAGCAAAAGTGGCTGGAACTCGTGCTTGAGTTGGTTTTTCGGATTTGTGTGAGACAGGAAGAAGATGGGTGCTGGGATAAGTGGAGGAGGGCCACCGTGGGCCCACGAGGCAGGGGGCGCGCCCTAGAGGGGGGCCCACCACCCTCGTGGCCAGGTGGCAGCTCCTCCCGTGGTAATTTTCGCACAGTAAATCCTCAAATATTCCCGAAAAAATCATATTAAATTGGCATGTCATTCTGAGGACTTTTATTCTCGGGATATTTTTATATTGCACTGATAAACCAGGAAACAGACAGAGAAATACTATTTTTACTTTATTTCTACTAATTAACAGAAAATATAAAGAGGGTACAGAAAGTCGTGCTTCTAGTTTCATCCATCTCATGCTCATCAAAAAGAATCCACTAACAAGGTTGATCAAGTCTTGTTAACAAACTCATTCTGATAATCATGAAACCGTAGAAATTTCGAATAACACTAAGTTACCTCAACGGGGATATGCACATCCCCTATAATAAGTATATCATATTTCTTTTTGACAGTAGGAAGAGGAAATTCAAAACCTCCAATTATAATCGATGGACTTTTTCCAATGGAGTTGATACTATGAACTTGAGGTTGTTTCCTCGGAAAGTGTACCGTATGCTCATTACCATTAACATGAAAAGTGACATTGCCTTTGTTGCAATCAATAACAGCCCCTGCAGTATTAAGAAAAGGTCTTCCAAGAATAATAGACATACTATCATCCTCGGGAATATCAAGAATAACAAAGTCTGTTAAAATAGTAACGTTTGCAACCACAACAGGCACGTCCTCACAAATACCGACAGGTATAGCAGTTGATTTGTCAGCCATTTGTAGAGATATTTCAGTAGGTGTCAACTTATTCAGGTCAAGTCTACGATATAAAGAGAGAGGCATAACACTAATACCGGCTCCAAGATCACATAAAGCAATTTTAATATAATTTCTTTTAATGGATCAAGGTATAGTAGGTACTCCGGGATCTCCAAGTTTCTTTGGTATTCCACCTTTAAAGGTATAATTAGCAAGCATGGTGGAAATTTCAGCTTCCGGTATCTTTCTTTTATTAGTAATGATATCCTTCATATATTTGGCATAAGGATTTGTTTTGAGCACACCAGTTAATCGCATACGTAAAAAGATAGGCCTAATCATTTCAGCAAAGCGCTCAAAATCCTCATCATCCTTTTTCTTGGATGGTTTGGGAGGAAAGGGCATGGGTTTCTGAACCCATGGTTCTCTTTCTTTGCCATGTTTCCTAGCAACAAAGTCTCTTTTATCATAACGTTGATTCTTTGATTGTGGGTTATCAAGATCAACAGCAGGTTCAATTTCTATATCATTATCATTACTAGGTTGAGCATCATCATGAACATCATCATTAACATTTTCATTAGGTTCATGTTCATTACCAGATTGTGTTTCAGCATCAGACATAGATATATCATTTGGATTATCATGTGGTTCAGCAATAGGTTCACTAGATGTTTGCACAGTTCTATCATTTTTCTTTTTCTTCTTTTTTTAGAAGAACTAGGAACATCAATATTTTTTCTTTGAGAATCTTGCTCGATTCTCTTAGGGTGGCCTTCAGGATACAAAGGTTCCTGAGTCATTCTACCAGTTCTAGTAGCCACTCTAACAGCATAATCATTTTTCTTACTATTCATTTCATGGAGCAATTCTTTTTGAGCCTTAAGTACTTGTTCTACTTGAGTGGTAACCATAGAAGCATGTTTGCTAACAAGTTTAAGTTCACCTCTAATATTAGTCATATAATCACCCAAGTATTTAATCATATCGGAATCATATTTCAATTTTCTACCAAAATAAGCATTGAAATTTTCTTGTTTGACAATAAAATTATCAAACTCATCAAAGCATTGCCTAGCAGACTTATAGTGAGGGATATCACCTTCATCAAATCTATAGAGAGAATTTACCTTTACTACCCGTGTCGGGATATCGGGATCAGGAGGTTCCTCAGTAAATAAGTGATCAAGTTCATATGTTTCTTCGACAGGCGGTAGATTAAGACCATGTATTTCTTCAATAGGAGGTAAATTCTTAACATCTTCAGCTTTAATACCTTTTTCTTTCATAGATTTCTTTGCCTCTTGCATATCTTCGGGACTGAGAAATAGAATACCTCTCTTCTTCGGAGTTGGTTTAGGAGTAGGCTCAGTAATTGGAGCGGGAGCTGGCTCAGGAGGTGCCCAATTATTTTCATTTGTCAACATATTATTCAATAGAATTTCAGCTTCATCCGGTGTTCTTTCCTTGAAAAGAGAACCAGCACAACTATCCAGGTAATATCTGGAAGCATCGGTTAGTCCATTATAAAAGATATCAAGTATTTCAGGTTTCTTAAGAGGATGATCAGGCAAAGCATTAAGTAACTTGAGAAGCCTCCCCCAAGCTTGTGGGAGACTCTCTTCTTTAATTTGCACAAAGTTGTATATTTCCCTTAAAGCGGCTTGTTTCTTATGAGCAGGGAAATATTTAGCAGAGAAGTAATAAATCGTATCCTGGGGACTACGCACACAAAACCAGGATCAAGAGAATTAAACCATATCTTAGCATCACCCTTTAATGAGAACGAAAATATTTTGAGTATATAGAAGTAACGCGATCTCTCATCATTAGTGAACAGGGCAGCTATATAATTTAACTTAGTAAGATGTGCCACAACAGTTTCAGATTCATAGCCATAAAAAGGATCAGATTCAACCAAACTAATTATATCTGGATCAACAGAGAATTCATAATCCTTATCAGGAACACAGATAGGTGAAGTTGCAAAAGCAGGATTAGGTTTCATTTTATCTCTAAGTGATTCTTTGTTCCATTTAATCAATAACCTCTTAAGCTCATGTCTATCTTTGCAGGCTAAAATAGCTAAAGAAGAATCTTTATCAAAAAGATAACCCTGAGGAATAACAGGCATATTTTCATCATCACTTTCATCATCGTATTCAGATTCATCAATTTCTCTTTCTCTAGCCCTAGCAATTTGTTCTTCAAGAAATTCACTAAGGGGCACAGTAGTATCAGGCATAGAAGCAGTTTCATCATAAGTATCATGCATAGCAAAAGTGGCATCATCAATAACATGCGACATATCGGAACGAATAGCAGAAGCAGGTTTAGGTGTCGCTAGCTTACTCATAACAGAAGGTGAATCAAGTGCAGAGCTAGATGGCAGTTCCTTACCTCCCCTCGTAGTTGAGGGATAAATTGTTGTCTTAGCGTCTTTCAAGTTCTTCATAGTGTCCATCAGATATAAATCCCAAGTGACTCAAAGAATAGAGCTATGCTCCCCGGCAACGACGCCAGAAAAAGGTCTTGATAACCCACAAGTATAGGGGATCGCAACAGTTTTCGAGGGTAGAGTATTTAACCCAAATTTATTGATTCGACACAAGGGGAGCCAAAGAATATTCTCAAGTATTAGCAGCTGAGTTGTCAATTCAACCACACCTGGAAACTTAGTATCTGCAGCAAAGTGTTTAGTAGCAAAGTAATATGATAGTGGTGGTAACGGCAACAAAAGTAAAGACAGTAAAAGTAATATTTTTGGTATTTTGTAGTGATTGTAACAGTAGCAGCGGGAAAGTAAATAAGCGTAAACCAGTATATGGAGAACTCGTAGGCAACGGATCGGTGATGGATAATTATGCCGGATGCGGTTCATCATGTGACAGTCATAACATAGGGTGACATAGAACTAGCTCCAATTCATCAATGTAATGTAGGCATGTATTCCGTATATAGTCATACGTGCTTATGGAAAAGAACTTGCATGACATCTTTTGTCCTACCCTCCCGTGGCAGCGGGGTCCTATTGGAAACTAAGGGATATTAAGGCCTCCTTTTAATAGAGAACCGGAACAAAGCATTAGCACATAGTGAATACATGGACTCCTCAAACTATGGTCATCACCGGGAGTGGTCCCGATTATTGTCACTTCGGGGTTGCCGGATCATAACACATAGTAGGTGACTATAGACTTGCAAGATAGGATCAAGAACACACATATATTCATGAAAACATAATAGGTTCAGATCTGAAATCATGGCACTCGGGCCCTAGTGACAAGCATTAAGCATAGCAAAGTCATATCAACATCAATCTCAGAACATAGTGGATACTAGGGATCAAACCCTAACAAAACTAACTCGGTTACATGATAAATCTCATCCAACCCATCACCGTCCAGCAAGCCTACGATGGAATTACTCACGCACGGCGGTGAGCATCATGAAATTGGTGATGGAGGATGGTTGATGATGACGACGGCGATGAATCCCCCTCTCGGAGCCCCGAACAGACTCCAGATCAGCCCTCCCGAGAGGTTTTAGGGCTTGGCGGCGGCTCCGTATCGTAAAACACAATGATTTATTCTCTCTAATTTTTTCTCCCCGAAAGCCAATATATAGAGTTGGAGTTGGCGTCGGAGGGCATCCAGGGGGCCCACGAGGTAGGGGGCGCGCCCTAGAGGGGGGGCGCCCCCACCCTCGTGGACAGGGTGTGGCCCCCCTGGTCTTCATCTTTGGCGAGGATTTTTTATTATTTTTCTAAGGTGTTCCATGGAGTTTCAGGACTTTCCGAGAATATTTGCTTTCTGCACATAAAACCACACCATGGCAATTCTGCTGAAAACAGCGTCAGTCCGGGTTAGTTCCATTCAAATCATACAAGTTAGAGTCAAAAACAAGGGCAAAAGTGTTTGGAAAAGAAGATACAGCGGAGATGTATCAGTGACGCGCTGGGGCGGTTGGGAGAGGAGGCGGCCCCAACGGCGGTTGGGTAGAGGCGGCGAGCCAGAGGCGCGCGGCGACGGCGAGATCTGTCGTTCGGGGGAGGAACTCGAGGGAGGAGGTGGGGATCGAGGCAGTGGGTCAGGTGTGGTGGTGTTTTTTTAGTCGGTCCGGTGGGTTTCTCAGGCCTTATAGGACGCGTCGTGATCCAAATAACTACTCTAATCCTGGGATTAGAATAGTGTTGTCCTATATATATATATATAAGAATGATCATGATGCCCTCATGTCCATATTTTATTTTATCGACACCTCTATCTCTAAATATGTGGACATATATTTCGTTATCGGCTTCCGCTTGAGGACAAGCGAGGTCTAAGCTTGGGGGAGTTGATATGTCCATTTTGCATCATGCTTTTATATCGATATTTATTGCATTATGGACTGTTATTGCACATTATGTCACAATACTTATGTCTATTCTCTCTTATTTTACCAGGTTTACACGAAGAGGGAGAATGCCGGCAACTGGAATTCGGGGCTGGAAAAGGAGGAAAATATTAGAGACCTATTCTGTACAACTCCAAAAGTCCTGAAACTCCAAGAAAGTTAGTTTTGGAATATATAAAAATATTGGGCGAAGAAAGCACCAGAGGGGGCCACCCACCGTCCACGAGGGTGGGGGCGCGCCCTACCCGCCTGGGCGCGCCCCCTGCCTCGTGGGCCCCCTGGCAGGCCTCCGGTGCCCATCTTATGGCTATATGAAGTCTTTTGCCCTGGAAAAAATCAGAAGGAATCTTTCGGGACGAAGCCCGCCGTCATGAGGTGGACTTGGCGAAACCAATCCTAGGGCTCCGGCGGAGCTGTTCTGCCGGGAACCATCCCTCCGGGAGGGGAAAAATCATCACCATCGTCATCACCACGATCCTATCATCAGGAGGGGTCAATCTCCATCAACATTCTTCACAGCACCATCTCCTCTCAAACCCTAGTTCATCTTTGTATCCAATCTTTGTCTCAAAACCTCAGATTGGTACTTGTGGGTTGCTAGTTAGTGTTGATTACCTCCTTTGTAGTTGATGCTAGTTGGTTTATTTGGTGAAGATCATATGTTCAGATCCTTTATGCATATTAATACCCCTCTGATTATGAATATGATATGATTTTGTGAAGTTAGTTACGTTTGTTCCCGAGGACCATGAGAGAAGTCTTGCTATAAGTAGTCATGTGAATTTGTATTCGTTCGATATTTAATGAGATGTATGTTGTCTTTCCTCTAGTGGGTGTTATGTGAACGTCGACTACATGACACTTTCACCATTGTGGGCCTAGAGGAGGCATTGGGAAGTAATAAGTAGATGATGGGTTGCTAGAGTGGCAGAAAGCTTAAACCCTAGTTTATGTGTTGCTTCGTAAGGGGCTGATTTGGATCCATATGTTTTCATGCTATGGTTTAGGTTTACCTTAATACTTCTTTTGTAGTTTGTGGATGCTTGCAATAGGGGTTAATCATAAGTGGGATGCTTGTCCAAGGAAGGGCAGGACCCAAGCACCGGTCCACCCACATATCAAATTATAAAAGTAACAAACGTGAATCATATGAGCGTGATAAAAACAAGCTTGATGATAATACCCTTGTGTCCTCGGAAGCGTTTTCCCTTATATAAGAGTTTGTCCAAGCTTGTCCTTTGCTAAAAAAGGATCAGGCCACCTTGTTGCACCTTATTTACTTTTATTACTTGTTACTCGTTACAAATTATCTTATCACAAAACTATCTGTTACCGATAATTTCAGTGCTTGCAGAGAATACCTTATTGAAACCCCTTGTCATTTCCTTCTGCTCCTCGTTAGGTTCGACACTCTTACTTATCGAAAGGACTACGATAGATCCCCTATACTAGTGGGTCATCAAAGCCACCCGTTGTTTTGGACAAGCCATGGAATGTGATTGTTGGTGGAGGGGGAGTAAACCTTTAATTTTATCGCTTGGGACCGCCACTAGCGTGCTTAGCATGGAAGATATTGATAATTGATGGTCGTGAAGTAAATTAGAAGGGTGCATGTCCCAAAATATCATTTACCTCTATTTTAAAAAATTGAGTTCTGGCACCATTGCAAATCACTGCTTCCCTCTGCGAAGGGACTATCTATTTACTTTCATGTTGAGTCATCACCTTCTAAAACAAGCGCTAGAACCTGAGAGCACAACTAGCATGGCTTATGCATTGTGCGTAGCTAATGTTGGGTGCATCATGATTGGATCTTTTCTACCATGAATTACAATGTTTAGTCGCTGCTTAAACTTTGGAGGTGCTCTGCATTTATGTTTTGCGGTCTCAGAAAGGACTGGCGAGATACCACTATTGTCATATTATATAATGGTTGTTTTGAC
The DNA here is from genome assembly GCF_003073215.2 of Triticum urartu. NCBI lineage: Eukaryota > Viridiplantae > Streptophyta > Magnoliopsida > Poales > Poaceae > Triticum > Triticum urartu. Next base: position 3,044,951 of record NC_053024.1, on the reverse strand, counting down.
AACGTGTTGCTGTTTGAGATATACCTTATTATTGCTCGCTAGCTGATTATGTCATTGATATGAGTCATTATAATCTAAGAGTTATTGTCGTCATGGTTAGTTATAATGTTGGTTGAAAACCTGGTGTTGTTTTAAGCTTATTTATGCAAATAAGAGCAAAAGAGTTCGTAAAAGTTTTTCTTTTTCATTTTCAGTTTATCAACTAAATTGCTTGAGGACAAGCAAAGGTTTAAGCTTGGGGGAGTTGATACGTCTCCAACGTATCTACTTTTCCTAACACTTTTCCTCTTGTTTTGGACTCTAATTTGCATGGTTGGAATGAAACTAACCCCGCACTGACCCTGTTTTCAGCAGAACTACCATTGTGTTGTTTTTGCGCAGAAATAAAAGTTCTCGGAATGGAACGAAACTTTGCGAGGAATTTTTATATAATAAATAAGAATTTCTATAGCCAAGACCTGCCGGAGAGGGGCACCTGGGTGGGCACAACCCACCAGGGCGCGCCCCCCTCTCCTGGCGCTCCCAGGTGGGTTGTCCCCACCTGGTGGCCCTGCAAACCCTGAACCGACGCTATAAAATCATATTTTTCCAGAGAAATATCAGGGGGAAAGAATTATCGCGATCCACGAGACGGAGCTGCCGTCACCTCCCGTTCTTCATCGGGAGGCCAGATCTGGAGTCCGTTTGGGGCTCCGGAGAGAGGGATCTTCGTTCTTCATCATCACCAACCCTTCTCCATCGCCAATTCCATGATGCTCCCCACCAGGAGTGAGTAATTCCTTCGTAGTCTCGCTGGTCGACGAGGAGTTGGATGAGATTTGTCATGTAATCGAGTTAGTTTTGTTAGGGCTTGATCCCTAGTATCCACTATGTTCTTAGATTGATGTTGCTATGAATTTGCCATACTTAATGCTTGTCACTTTGGGCCCCGGTGGCATGAACTCAGATCTGAACTGTTTATGTTATCATCATTATATCCATGTTCTTGATCCGATCTTGCAAGTTATAGTTACCTACTACGTGTTATGATCCGGCAACCCCGGAGTGACAATAGTCGGGACCACTCCCGGTGCTGACCGTAGTTTGAGGAGTTCGTGTATTTAATATGTGTTAATGCTTTGTTCATGTTCTTTATTAAAAGGAGGCATTAATATCCCTTAGTTTCCAATATGGACCCCGCTGCCACGGGAGGGTAGGACAAAAGATGTCATGCAATTTCTTCCATAAGCACGTATGACTATTTACGGAATACATACCTACATTATATTGACGAACTAGAGCTAGTGCTGTATCGCCCTAGATTATAACTGTCTCATGATGAATATCATCCAACAAGTCACCGATCCAATGCCTACAAATTTATCCTATACTGTTCTTGCTAAGTTACTACTGCTATCATCACTGTTACACTTGCTACAAAATTACTGTTATCACTGTTACCGTTACCGTTGCTACTGTCACTACTATCAAAACTATCATATTACTTTGTTGTTGATCACTTTGCTGCAGATAATTAATCTTCAGGTGTGGTTGAATTGACAACTCAGCTGCTAATACGTTCAAATATTCTTTGGCTCCCCTTGTGTCAAATCTATAAATTTGGGTTGAATACTCTACCCTCGAAAACTATTGCGATCCCCTATATTTTTGGGTTATCAATGCAGCGGCGGTGCGCGGGTCATTGATGTCGCGGGGACGGCTGCTGCTGGCAGCGGTGACCATGTTCCGCGGCGCTACATCCCGAAGAGGCGGTGTAGCGGCGGCTCACGGGTCGGGGCAGCCGAGGGGAGAGCCACTGGTAGGGGGCGACGGCCCGACGGGAGGCCACGTGGACCGCGTGCCACGACGCGACAGCCCTAAGGGGCGACGCAAAGGCAGCAGCGGCTACGGGGGTAGCCGGCGGGAGGATCTCAGGGCGGCGGCACAGCGGTTTGTAGGGACGACATGATGGCAACCTATGACTCGATTTGCGGTAGGCGCGTGCTCGGGGACGTGCTTGACGAAGACAGGCATGTGATCGATTGATCAAACCGACGGCGGTGGTGTATGCACCATGGCAGGGACGATGTTGTCGGTGATGTCCCGGGCGCGATGACAACGAACACAGACCGACAATCGAGACTGCGCCGACGAGCGGCCGCTATTGACGCATGAAGGCGTCCCTTGGACGGCGTGTTCCTTGCCGCGTGGTTGATGACGGAGTGGCCGGTGGAGGATCGACGCTAATGTCAGAGTAGAGGCGCGGGGGTCAACGGCGGCGGCGCGCCCCGCAAATCGATCTTAGATCAAAAAACTAAAGAGAAATAACACCGATCAATCGATCGGCAAGAAAGAAAAACCCCAATCAATGGATCGGGAAAACGACTCTCTAGGGCAGTCGGGCCACACAACCGGCAGACTAATCCTAGGTACATGTGGCTAGGGTTGGATCGATTAGACTGATATCATGTTAGAAGAGATAGAGATGGATTGTTGGAAACAATGTTTATTGCTTAAGCCTCGTGGACATATTATATATAGAAGTAAAATGAAGTATAAGAAAAGGCATGATCAAATCCTAGTCTATCATATGCTTCCTAATAATCATAATATTCAACATAATTTTGCTACCAATGCCACATAACCATATGAATTCACAAAATAAAGGCCCAATCGTTTCATTTTTGTGATAGAAACAAGATTACCTACTTCTTGGCCATTTACATTTCGCGAGATTGTCTTTAGTGAGGATCACCCTCCGCCACCAGAGTTGGGCGTACAAGTCGTGCAGGGTCAAAGGAGGCTGGACGACACGTGCTGTCGCCGACATCACAGGACAAATGGGTCGTAATCATCGTCCAGTCCCGTGACAAACTGTGAGATTAAGTCATCATCCTCAAACTTTTTACCTGCAACAGCCATCTTGATTCCCTTCATCTTAGTGAATTATGTTGCCGCAGTCACGCCCCTCTTCTTCGTGTAATCGTGTTAGCCGGCTACATGTGCAACTGAATCACACTTCCGGGGAATTGCAAGGAGTATATCTCCATGATCGATTTCCGCGGTGACGCGGGTGTGGTGGGATCAATGACTTGCATCAGGACCTCTCGTGACAAGGATCTGAGATCAAACCCCAGGAATTGATGGCGATCTTGAGATACGCAATTGTCATATGTTTGCTTTCGACACCTTCTCAAAACCTGAGCTTTCCAAAGGAGAAAGTTATCCCGGGTACGCCGCTCGGTCACCCAGTCACCCACTGATCAAAGGTGTCTGGGTTTCCAGCCGGAGCAGGAAGGAAGAAGATGATTGCTGCAACATGATAGATGCGATGTGGAAGAGATTGGCCATGGTACCATGTTAAACAATGGTATCCCTTCTTCCGGTGAAAAGTGTACATATAAAATTTTTAGGACAAATTATAGAGTGAAGTAAAAAATGCATTGGGAAGATGCAAGCCACAATCTCTCTCCCTTTTAATTACCCAACTCTTAATAAGCTAAGTGCATGTAGAAATTAAGAAGATCATGTGTAAAATGTTATTGGCTTTGATTACCATGTGATGAGAGAAAATCATTTTTTCTACTTTAAAGTGCACCGGGAATATAAAAATACACTCTTTCGTGAACAAATTTTAAAACCAAACGTACACTCTTTACCGAACGGAGGGAGTATAAGCGTTTGTTGTATATCGGCAGCACAGGACGTGTACATGTTATTTAGAGTTACAAGATTTAGTTTTACAAGTATGGTTCTGTTTGATCTAGACTTTCTTTTTTTGAACTTGGTTTGATCTTGACTTGATTCTCACGATAACCATACAAAGTAAAATAAGGAGATGATTGAGGGTCAATCGGCTGCATGCACATTAATAACGGCTAGCGTCTCATCGTGCGAGCGCATGGGCAAATTAGTCAAAAAAATATCTAGTGAAGCTCTACTTGGTATGCAGGTCTAGCCTTAAAGCATGTCGATAGTGTAGGCAGCAGCTGGCTATATAAAGTTGTCGTATCATTTATAGCCAACTTAAGGACGTCGTGGGTGCAATTCACAAATCATGTCAAGGACCAAATGGAGCCATCATTGCCGAGATCAACAATTTAACACCTTCATTGAGCATTACTTTTAATTTGAGTTTCGTGCCATTAATGTTGAGGCACATAGTCTAGCCAAGCACGCTTTTTCTTTGGGTCTGAGTCACCACGTGTGGTTTGGCCAATCCCATGATCAGCGTTGTATCCCAGAGACTGTGGAATTTTTGAATAAAGCTTGGTATATCGCTCAAAAAAATTGTAACCAATTTAATAGGTCATTCATACAATAGTTAGTCATACTAGTATGCTACAGGATCCCTATTTTTCTCCCATAAAGGACACTAAAGTTCGTGATACAGTCGGCTGTGAGTTTGTAACCCGCTTCTCTTCTCTCTCCTCTCCTATCTCCAACAACTAGGCATAACTCTGATGTGGCATCCATTATAACCCGCCTACGTCAATCTGTTGTATTTGCTTTTACTCCCTTCGTTTAGGTGCATAAGTCGTCTTAGGTTGTATATCGCAATCAAGACCGAGAGGAAAACAAGAACATAATGTTTATTTGCTAATTAATACTCCTTCCGTCTAGGTGTATAAGTCACTTCACAAAAATCAGATATTCTCAAAACACTTAGGCACAATGCATTAAATTTCGTCCTCGTTCCCCTCACTGCCTCGTTCATCAGCGAGCGAAAATTTTGGCCTAACCATGCGGTGTGAAGAAAATAAGAAGGGAGAGAAGGAGCGACCTATGCATGCAGAGAAGGAACACGTTGATTTTACATGCACGTAAGTGAGCCTGCATGGGTTGGCTGAAACGGCAACCCTATTAATTAGGGATTCATTGCTAATTTTTCTATTGGTTTAGGAGGAGAAAATCGACGCACAGTGATCGGAAGAACTCCGCCTCCTCCAATCCGCAGTCACCTAGGTCGCGCTACTCTACCTTAGGTGACTTATGCACATGGACAAGGGGAGTAACATTGCATTCAATAAACTAACCACTGCATGTCGTGTTTGTAAGCATGCACGCCTCACATGTCTAATTTATTCATATGTCAAAAAACAAGAAACGAGGTGAAAATTAATACACGGCATGTAAGTGTTTTAAAATTATTTAATTTTCGCAAGATGATTTATACATCTAGAAGAAAGATGCAGACAAAGAAAATCATAGCGAGCATCTTTTTGATGGATGGATGTCCCTTTCGGTCAGCCATGGGTAGCATGCACGCAACCCAGACGTGGTGAAGATCCAGAGGAAGATGGGGATTCCGCCCTTTATGATTTCAACGAAAAGTGACAGAAAGAACAGTCGCGCTCAAGCCAGGCGGCGCGACAAGCAGAAAAAGTGCACCATCGGAACGCGCGGGAGTGAGCAGGAGTATTTGGTTGGCGAATTAAACGTACTACTCTAACGCAGCAACATGCCACACCGCTTAGTACTCCCTTCGTTCGGAATTATTTGTCGCAGAAATGAATGTATCTAAATATATTTTAGTTCTAAATACATCCATATCCGAGACAAGTAATTCCGAACAAAAGGAGTACTAATTAATCCGATGACAGCTAGTTAGCTACTTTTATATTTTAGTATTATCTCGTAACTACCATTTTAACAGAATTCGAACAGCTAGTTAGCTACACCTATATTTTAACATTATTCCGTAACTACCATTTTAACAGACTCGAACAGCTAGTTAGCTAGTCCTATATTTTAATATTATTTTATAACTACCATTTTAACAGAATTCAAACAGCTAGTTAGCTACACCTATATTTTAACATTATTCTGTAACTACCATTTTAACAGATTCGAACAGCTAGTTAGCTACTCCTATATTTTAATATTATTTCGTAACTACCATTTTAACAGAATTCGAACAGCTAGTTAGCTACACCTATATTTTAACATTATTTCGTAACTACCGTTTTAACAAATTTCGAACAGCTAGTTAGCTATTCCTATGTTTTAATATTATTTCATAACTACCATTTTAAAAGAATTCGAACGATTAATGATTGCAGTGCTAATGGCTACTTTTCAAATGACTATATTTTCAACTGCTACTTTTCAAATGGCTATATTTCCAACAAATCATCCTCTTGACTAGATCAATTCTTTCTTTTAGTGGATTTTGCTATCACAGATGAAGACGCTTCTTGAGTTGGCAGCATCTGCATGTGTTGCTTCCCAGTCCGGCGCTCGGGCTGAGACACCGAAGCTCAACATGTCGAGAAAACTATCATCGCTTCCATCTGCAAAAAAAAATTGACACAAATTTCTGATTGCACTACATCATATAGCCTACCTAGCAGCATCAATATCAAAGAAAAATCTCTATACAAGTAGCAGTAGCAACATCCATAGCACTGAACGTATTTAGTAGTACACCGATTGAATAAATTCAGTTACAGTAGCACTGAACATATGCAGTTAACCATCTACTCCCTTTGTTCCAAAATAAATGACCCAACTTTATACTAACTTTGTATTAAAGTTAGTACTATATAGTTGATTTATCTATTTTGAAACGGAGGGAGTAGCACTGAACATTAGGAGTGAACATATCTAGCGACAGAGAGCCCAAAGGCCATCCTAGTCCAGCAAGAGCCCAGAGGCCATCCCCGTGCTCCCCGGGCCCCCGTGCGCGGCGACTCCTGCTGGAGTCCATCCGTGGAAAATCCTATTCGCCTCTCGCTGCGGCAAACTGTCGAGCGATCGCACGGGGGCAGCGCAGCGAGCCACAGAAATGGGCCGGCCCACACATAATGCGTCCAAACCGGTTTTGGGAACCTTCCAGAAGGTTCCCTGAACCGGGTTTTTTTCCTGTATCATTTTTATCTGGTTCTTTTTCGGCTTTCTATTGTTTTTTTATTTCTCTTTTTTCGTTTCTGTTTCTTTTTCATTTTTTCGTTTTTCGTTTCTTGTTTCACTTTCTTTTTCAAGTTTACTTTTTTTCAGAATATGTTCTTGGTTTTACAAAATGTTTATGAATTTCATTTTTATTTCCTTTCCTTTTCTTCTCTTCCTTTAAAAAAATCAAGAATTTAAATTTTGTTCGTGTGTCCAAAAAATGTTCAGTTTTTGTAAAAATGTTCTCAAAATTCAAAATTTGTTCTCGTTACACAAAAAAGTACAAAACTTCTAAAATTCAGAAAATGTACTGAATTTCAATTTTTTGTTCACATATTCAAAAAATGTTCGCGCTTCCAAATTTGTTCGGGATTTTTAAATATTTCTCTCCGTTTCAAAATATGTTTTCAAGATTCAAAAAATGTTCGTGCTTTAAAAAATTCTTCGGACTTCCAATTTTGTTCATATTTTCCAAAAAAAATTCATGCTTCCAAATTTGTTCGGGATTTTTAAAAATTGTTCTCTATTTCAAAAAAAATTCTCGAGTTTAAAAAAAGTTTGTGCTTTAAAAAATTGTCGCGCTTACAAATTTGTTCGGGAGTTTTCAAAATTTGTTCTCAAGATTCAAAAAATGTTCGTGCTTTAAAAATTGTTCCCGCTTCCAAATTTGTTCTCCATTTCTAAATTTGTTCTGAAGATTCAAAAAATGTTTGTGCTTCAAATTTGTCTTCAAGATTCAGAACATTGTGTACAAAAAATATACACTTTTTTGTACAGAATATGTTCCTGTGTACAAAGTATGTTTAGAAATGAGAAAAATGGTCGCACTTTTTCAAAATATACACTTTCAGAAAAAATCTACAATTTCTTTTAAGATGTTCACTACAGTGTGTAATTCTGGTTGTACGGTTGTACTAAGTTATTATAAGTGCGCGTTTGTTTACTAGTAGAAGGAATGCTAGTCGGGTGGAGTGGCTGGGAGCATGCGCTTCGAATCTGTAGGTCGCAGGTTCGAGTTTCCATCACGTTTCCCTTTCCCCTTTTTGCTTTCTTTTGTTACCACCGGTACAGCATGATGGGCCGGCCCAGTCAGGCTGCGCCCCTGTGCGCGGCGACGACATTTTGACGCAAAGCGCGTCCAATAGGACCTCCCTCCATCCGTGGCGGCCCCGACCACGAGCTCCCTTGGATCCAGCCGTCCCATGCGTCTGCTACTGGACTTCCTACGCGGTAACCTCGACACAGAGGCACGGGGTGCCTCCGAGCGCGGCGGCGGTCCCTGGATCCAGCCCTCCCCCGAGCGCGTGGTCCCCCACCCAGGCCCCAAGCGCGGCGGCGGATGGATCCAGCGTCAACAGGTGGATCGAACCTCACAGCGGCAGGATCTCTCTCTCCCTCCCTCCCTCCCTCCCTCTCTCTCTCTCCGAGAACAAAAAGTGTTGGTCACAGGTCCCTCGATCTCTCTTTTCTCTGTGGTTACACACGCACACGAAGTGTTTGTTGAAACTAAAGGAGAAGCAGAGCAAGGAGGGAAAACAGAGGAGGCACGCACGAGTTGTGGTTCCAGGCAACAAATGCCCTTCTTTTTTGTTTTCTCTTTTTCCGCAACGAATGCTCGGTGTGCTACTTGCAACCAATGCAAGGTTCAGCTTATTACATAGCAGAGACCCACTTCACTCCTCCTACCAACTCTGCAGCACATCAACTCACAATGTACTGCTCTCACAATATACTGCTCTTGATCTAAGCATGGACAGCCATGACACACAGTGGCATGTCTTCTCACACAATGCACGGCATGTGCATGTACCTTATATCAGGCTCACATGACTGGAGTCAAACATGCATCAACACATGAGCATGATCAACAATTAATTAAATCATACATTGACTAGATTAATGTCTAACAAAAAGCCCATACCTCAGCTTGGATGGGGTGGTGCGGCACAACGGCGTCCTCGCGATGGTGGCGCACCTCCTCCAGTCCTCCTTGTCTTGGTGGGAAGGAGAAACCTGGCCTTCGGTTGGGCTTTGGACGATGACTTCACATCGCTTGGACGATGTGTAAATTTGCACGTCCGTGTAGACGAGCTTTTGGATGTACACGTCCTTTTTATCCGAATAGAAACTTGTATTATTCAAACTCCAACAGTATTATAATATGAAGCAGCAAGTTCCAAAACTCTGAGAGGTTCGGAACCTAACCAAGTCATGGTTTCTACCTTCCTCCAACAGCTAAACAATTACTAACCTTATTTTGGGGTCTACGAATATGAGGAATTTTTGTCAGAAAAAACCACATACGTTTTTCGATTGACAAAAAAGACCACTTACTCATCGTATTGACAAAAAAGACCGGTCACACCGTGAAGGCAGGCTCGGCAAATGACACGTGGCACCTGCCGCCATAGTTCACGCTAAAAATCGTCTCTCATCTGTTTCACGCATGTCTTTAGGCTGAAAGTCCACCCATACATGCATGCGTACTACCAACTAACAACCATGTAATCCAAAGTCACATTGCGCGCAGCACCCAGTACTTGCCGCCATTGGGCGTGGTGGCGGGGCTCATGAGCGCCCACTAGTAGAAAAATGTCCATTTGTTCCGGTTCATAAGGCTCATTTGTCTCGGTTCCGAAACTGGGACTAAAGGGTCGGTACTAAAGCCCATTACCTTTAGTCCTGGTTCGCCTACGAACCGGGACAGATAGGGCTCCACATGGCCGCTGTGGCTTGCCCAGGCAGGAGGGCCTTTTGTCCCGGTTGGTAGCACCAACCGGGACCAAAAGGCATCCACGCTTCAGTAGTTCAGGGGTTAGAGTTTTTGTTTTTTTTGAGAGAGGGGGGGGGTTGGGGGTTTTGTAGGGTTAATTTAGGGGTTTCATATATTGTGTTAGCTAGCTAATAGAGAAAAGTGTCCTCTCTTATCTCCGTGTTTGGTCGACGCTACGTACTATACGTGTAGAGAGGACTCGACACGCTAGCTAGTAAGCAACTGAAGGAAACCATTATAAATACACAAGATTGTCATGAACATATATAAAGAGAAGTGATCGACCTCTCTTTCTCCGAGAGATTGGTCGAACAACAAGTTTTCATACATCTATCCGACGCTAGTAGCTACATATATACAATATTAAGATCTCTTGCAATCCCTAGCATCTGATATAATTGCAATCTTTTTTGTCTTCTACGTATATATATGGATATGGATGTGTGAACTACTGTTACGTCTTTTTAACATATTGGATTGGAAGAATTTTTGGAAAGGAAAAAACAGTGAATTTAATGGTCGTGTTATGGAAAAAACAGATCGTGTCACTCTTGTTCCTTGTCTTGGAACCATTTGACATGAACATGTCGTAAAGGAATTTATTAAGAAAAATAATAAAATCCCCTCCAAAAAGGAAAAATAAAAATTAAAGACAAGTAGGAGTATGAAAAAAAAGTTCTGGCCGGGCGGTCCCACCTGCCAGATCTCCCTCAACCTTCGTCTCCAAAGTCTCCGCTGTAGACATCTCAAAAAATTCCCTGCAGACGAGGTGCGGCTTCCGTTCCTCTTCGCCGCTCGCCGCTGAACCCCCGATTAGCGGCGGAGTCGGGAGCACACGGGATCCGCGGAGGGGCGAGTACATGGCCAACTCCTCCTCCTCCTCCCACTTCGGCTTCGCCGCCGCCGCCCCCTTCTCCGACCAAGTGCTCGCGCGCGCCCAGGGCATCAGGGTATGTGCCCTCTCTCTCTCTCTCTCTCTCTCTCTCTCTCTCTCTCTTCTCTCTCTCTCTCGGCCGGACCTCCTGTTTATGTTTATGCTTATGCTCGCCCGCTCCTTAGATTTGGCGTTGAACTCGCCATGTGTTGCTCGTATTGCGTCGGGGTGCTAGACCTCATCTTCAGCTGTATAAATTTCGATGTAATTTGGAGCCAATGTGAGAAGGGGAGTTATTTACTCAGAACCACCACATTATGGGCTAGGGTAATAAATCGGTACCACATTTGAGGCAGCTCACAAAAAACCACCAACAATGGGGCTAATCTGTAACACGTAGCACTGACACTGTGTTTTAGGCCAGAAAATAGCGAATCCGACAGGTGGGTCCCACCTGTCAGGCTGACGTGGCGCGTGTTGATGGTAGAGACGGCCATTTTGGCGCGCCCGTTTAAGTGGCCCGCACCGGTCGGTGTTCGAACCAGACCAGCCAGTTCATCACTCTCGCTCTCCTCTCTCTCGACCCCGACCACCGCCGGCGCCGCCACTGTCGACTCGCCGCCTTTCGCCGCTCTGCCATGGTTTCTTGGAGCGACCAGTCCTTGAGCTCTTCTTCGGACGGCGAAGAAGTCACTAGCCAGGTATGCGTGTTCGCCTCTCGCCTCCCCCACGTATTAGGTTCATCCCGCTAGGGTTAGGGTTCATCATTTGGGGATTTTTAACCAGGTCGCTGATTTGTGCAATTTGTGTGCTGGTTAGCTTCCTAGGACTATCTCTTGCTATGAATGGAGTGGCATTGCTCACGATCTGTCGTCTCGTTGTCTGCATCAAGAACCATGCGTCAGGCTTGTTGCACTTGAATCTGTGGACACATGCAGACGTTTTCTTGCGTGTGCTTAGGAGAAGGTATGTTGGTTAGTAGTGTAAGTAGATTAGCTTAGTTAGTTTATGCTCCATTCACTTGTCAGTACTCCAATTTTGTGTATCAAAGATTTGTTATAGATGTTGCTTCAGTTGATGTAATAGTTGTTTCTGCCCATAATCTATATAATCTATGCATATACAATCTTATAGATGGATATAATGTAGCCCATGAAGATGTAATAGTTGTTGCCCATAATCTATGCATATACAATCTTATAGATGGAAAAAAATTATATATGCTGTTATAATTGTTTCTGCCCAGAATTTGTGCACACAATTTTGAGAATATATCTATTAATTAATGATGTAATATTTGATTTAGGCACCAATTGATGCATATAATATAATTCAGTGGATAGAACTAAACTAAAATTCAGTGGATATAACAGAACTACAATTCAGTGGATAGAATTAAACTAAATTTCAGTGGATAGAACAAAAACTACAGATTGTGCACATTTGGGTGGAAAGAACTAAACTACAATTTCATACAGTATTATATAATTTGTGCACATTTCATATAATTTGTTATTGAGAACATATTTATTTAATTGTAGGCAGAACTAAAGTGCAACTATCTCGAGTGGATAGACCCAGAGTGGTCGGTGGCTATGCAGTTCACCCTCACTGAATTGTGGAGCATGTATTACAAAGAAATCGATGACAGGCTGAAAGAAAATGTTGAGCTTGGTGAAAGAAATTTCAAACTAGTTGGAGAAAAGAGGAAGATGGAGGAAGATCTGAGGTTTTTCAAACTGGACTTTGCTAAAATGGTTGGTGACAAGGAGGATGCTATCACAGAGTTGGGCAATGCTAGGTTGGCTCTAAGTGATCTCAAAGAGGAGATGGAGAAGAAGAAGCTGGCGGACCATGGTTGTACCAATCTTCATCAGGTACTTAGGGCAAAGGCAGAGAAAGAGAGGGACCAGCTAGTGGCAGAGAGAGACCAAGTTGTGACAGAGAGGGACCAACTGAAACAAGAGAAGAAAAAACTGGAGTACATGATTGCAGATCTGCTCAAACAGAAACATGGGTACAAGGACAAGATCAAGAAGTTGAAGGACATATGTGATGATTTTTAAGTATGTATTGTGGTGTGGTTTAGGGTAGCACTGTAGTTGATATGAATGTGCTCTTATGCACTTCCAAAGCTGTGATGCTTTATGTATCTTTATGTCCAAGACTTGTGTTGTGTACTCCGAAGACTTGTGTTGTGTACTCCCAAGAACTAATTAATGTTCTACTTATTATCAATGTATCCTTGGATCAATGCATCTTTGGATCAATGTCCTACTTATTAATGTATTTTGTTTGTATCAAATGAAATGTTTGTAGTTGTTTTGCCATAATATTTGCACAAAACATATATTCTAAATGTTTGTGGTTGTTTTGCTATAATATTTGCACAGAATATATATTCTAAATGTTTGTGGTTGTTTTGCCATAATATTTGCACAAAACATATATTCTAAACATAGATAACTTCAAAGTGCCATACATAGATATTTGCACAGAACATATATTCTAAACAAAGTACATGAGCAGGAGATAAACATAGATAACTTCAAAGTGCCATACATAGGTTTAACAAACTTAGGTTCTGAGTGCCATACATAGGTTCATAATGTCATAAATAAAGTGATGTAATGCCTGATTTAGCACACATGCACTTGCATACAGACTTCAAATTTGAACATTTAATAGTTCCCACTAGCATAAAAGTACCCCTCCATCCTATTGCTCATGTACTTTGTCCTCTTTGGCCTACTGCCTGCAGGCTGGCTAGTAGAAGCTTCTGCAGAACTTCTTGGAGGCTTGAACCTTTTTGCACCCCTTCCAGCAGCAGTGGAAGATCTTGCACCTCTCCCAGCAGTAGGAGAAGAACTAGCACCCCTTCCAAGAGTACTAGCAGACTTTGCTCCTCTTCCAGCAGTAGAAGATGAACTAGCACCCCTTCCAGTAGCAGGAGATGAGGCTGCACCCCTTCCAGCAGCACTAGTAGTCTTTGCACCTCTTGCAGCAGCAGGAGAGGAGTTTGTAGTAGATGATGATGGTGCACCCGTAGCACTTCCAGTAGCTGATGAAGCTGCACCATGGTGCCATTTAGGTACAGTCCTGTTTTATTGTAATTAAAAAATTAAACAACTTTATAATGATCAGTCAATAGAAATGAACACTCAACTAATTTCAAAATGAAAATACCATGTGCTTGTTCCTCCTGATTTGCAGATCAGGCCTCAATGGCTTTGCACAACTTGTGTACTTGTGTCCTTGCAGCTTGCAGTTCCCACATGTTATAGTAGCCATCCTAGATGTCTGCTTTGCTTGAGGTGGCTCAAACTTTCCTTTTTTCCTTTTCTCTTCTGCTGGCCCCTTCTTGTCATCTTTGAATTGTGGTGGTTCAATGTCAGGTGTTGGAGTTTTCACCCAGCTATCTGGACCAGGAACAGGGTAAATTACTGGCTTATATGCCTCCAAGTACATAGATTTCTTGAAAAACACATTGATATGATTCTCTGGCAGCTGTTTAGACCTATAGATGGCAGAACAAGCATGGTTGCAAGGAACTCCAGTGATGTACCATTTCTTGCACCCACATGTCTGTAGGTTTGTATCAACACCATAGGTCTTGTCTCCACTAGTGACTTGGAAATGTCCTTGGCCAGCTATCAGTGCTTTGCAATCCCTTGCATACTTCTTGTTCATCTCCAACCTCTCTGCATAGGTTGGTGCAATCTCCCATCTAGCACATTTTCCACCCTCTCTCTTCTGGTGGAACCTCACTAGAAACTTGTCCTTGATCCCATTGATCATTATGACAATTGGCTTGTTCCTTACATCTAGAATGTACTTATTAAAAACTTCACTTAAGTTATTCACCACCAAATCAGTTTTGCAATTAGTGTCCATTGCATGCCTAGACCAAGCTTTAGGAGGAATTCTTGACATCCACTCCCAAGCAGCAGTGCACTCAGCCTTCATGCTTTCCATAGCCAAATTGAAGTCATGTTTAGTGTAAGCATAGGCAGCTGCATCCACGCATCTCTTCAAATCCTCTCCTCCAAATCCTGCTCTCTGAAAGTTTGCATAGATGTGCCTCAAACAGTACCTATGATGGCAGTTTGGGAATACTGATGTCACTGCATTGAGTAGACCCTGCATGAAAGTGAATTGAAATGATTTTAAATGATTTAATATGATTTAATATGATTGTAAATAATTTTAAATGATTTAATATGATTTTAAATAATTTTAAATGATTTTAATTGATTTAATATGATTGTAAATGATTTTAATTAATTTAATATGATTTAATATGATTTCAAATCATTTAAAATCACTAAACATGATGGTTTTACTTTGATGATCAACTAGTCTTGATTGGTCACCCTAGGCCATCATGGGTCACCCTAGGCCATCATGGGTCACCCTAGGCTATCTAGACCTAAGTGTCTACAAGAAGCGTTACGACTCGACACCTACCAACTAGTCTTGATGACATCACTTTGATGATGCCTATGTTTCTTGATCCTACATGGGTCACCCTAGCCTATCTAGACCTAAGTGTCGACAAGAAGTGTTGCGACTCGACACCTACCAACTAGTCTTGATGGCATCACCTTGATGATGCCTATGTTTCTTGATCCTACATGGGTCACCCTACGCTATCTATACATAAGTGTCGATAATAAGTGTTACTACTCGACACCTACCAACTAGTCTTGATGGCATCACTTTGATGATGCCTATGTTTCTTGATCCTACATGGGTCACCCTAGGCCATCTAGACCTAAGTGTCGACAAGAAGCGTTACGAATCGACACCTACCAACTAGTCTTGATGGCATCACTTTGATGATGCCTATGTTTCTTGATCCTACATGGGTCACCCTAGGCTATCTAGACCTAAGTGTCGACAAGAAGTGTTACGGCTCGACACCTACCAACTAGTCTTGATGGCATCACTTTGATGATGCCTATGTTTCTTGATCCTACATGGGTCACCCTAGCCTATCTAGACCTAAGTGTCGACAAGAAGTGTTACGACTCGACACCTACCAACTAGTCTTGATGGCATCACTTTGATGATGCCTATATTTCTTGATCCTACATGGGTCACCCTACGCTATCTAGACCTAAGTGTCGATAAGAAGTGTTACGACTCGACACCTACCAACTAGTCTTGATGGCATCACTTTGATGATGCCTATGTTTCTTGATCCTACATGGGTCACCCTAGGCTATCTAGACCTAAGTGTCGACAAGAAGTGTTACGACTCGACATCTACCAATTAGTCTTGATGGCATCACTTTGATGATGCCTGTGTTTCTTGATCCTACATGGGTCACCCTAGGCCATCTAGACCTAAGTGTTGACAAGAAGCGTTACGACTCGACACCTACCAACTAGTCTTGATGGCATCACTTTGATGATGCCTATGTTTCTTGATCCTACATGGGTCACCCTAGCCTATCTAGACCTAAGTGTCGACAAGAAGTGTTACGACTCGACACCTACCAACTAGTCTTGATGGCATCACTTTGAT
>NC_053024.1:2957466-3027904 GCF_003073215.2 Triticum urartu | reverse complement strand
GCATATTTCCAACAGTCTCCCACTTGCACTAGAGTCAATAATCTAGTTCACATCGCCATGTGATTAACATTCACAGGTCACATCGCCATGTGATTAACACCCAAGAGTTTACTAGAGTCAGTAGTCTAGTTCACATCACTATGTGATTAACACTCAATGAGTTCTAGGTTTGATCATGTTGCTTGTAAGAGAGGTTTTAGTCAACGGGTCTGAACCTTTCAGATCCGTGTGTGCTTTACAAATCTCTATGTCATCTCCTAGATGTAGCTACCACGTTCTATTTGGAGCTATTCCAAATAACTGTTCTACTTGGAGCTATTCTAAATTGTTGCTCCATTATATGTATCCGGTATCTCTACTCAGAGCTATCCGGATAGGTGTTAAGCTTGCATCGACGTAACCCTTTACGACGAACTCTTTTACCACCTCCATAATCGAGAAAATTCCTTAGTCCACTAGTTACTAAGGATAACTTTGACCACTGTCCTGTGATCCATTCTTGGATCACTCTTGTACCCCTTGACTGACTCACGGCAAGGCACACTTCAGGTGCGGTACACAGCATAGCATACTGTAGAGCCTATGTCTTAAGCATAGGGGACGACCTCCATCCTTTCTCTCTATTCTGCCGTGGTCGAGCTTTAAGTCTTAACTTCATACCTTACAACTCAGGCAAGAACTCCTTCTTTGACTGATCCATCTTGAACACCTTCAAGATCATGTCAAGGTATGTGCTCATTTGAAAGTACTTTTAAGCGTTTTGATCTATCCTTATAGATCTTGATGCTCAATGTTCAAGTAGCTTAATCCAGGCTTTCCATTGAAAACACTTTCCAAATAACCCTATATGCTTTCCAGAAATTCTACGTCATTTCTGATCAACAATGTGTCAACAACATATACTCATCAGAAATTCTATAGTGCTCCCACTCACCTCTTTGGAAATACAAGTTTCTCATAAACTTTGTATAAACCCAAAATCTTTGATCATCTCATCAAAGTGTACATTCCAACTCCGAGATGCTCACTCCAGTCCTCAGAAGGATTGCTGGAGCTTTGCATCCTTATTAGCATCTTTTTAGGATTGACAAAACCTTCCGGTTGTATCACATACAACCTTTCCTCAAGAAAATCGTCGAGGAAACTATGTTTTGACATCCTATCTGCAAGATTTCATAAATAATGAAGTAATTGCTAATATAATTCCAACAGACTCTTAGCATCGCTATGAGTGAGAAAGTCTCACCGTAGTCAACTCCTTGAACTTGTCGGAAAACTTCTTAACGACAAGTCGAGCTTTCTTAATGGTGACATTTACCATCATTGTCCGTCTTCCTTTTAAAATCCATCTTCACTCAACAGCCTTACTACCATCAAGTAGTTCTTCCAAAGTCTACACTTTGTTTTCATACATGGATCCTCTCTCGGATTTTATGGCCTCGAGCCATTTATCGGAATCCAGGCCCACCATCGCTTCTCCATAGCTCATAGGTTCATTGTTGTCTAGCAACATGACTTCCAAGACAGGATTACGTACCACTCTGATGTAGTACGCATCCTTGTCATCCCACGAGGTTTGTTAGTGACTTGATCTGAAGTTTCATGATCACTATCATAAGCTTCCACTTCAATTGGTGTAGGTGCCACAGGAACAACTCTTTGTGCCCTGCTATACACTGGTTGAAGTGACGGTTCAATAACCTCATCAAGTCTCCACCATCCTCCCACTCAATACTTTCGAGAGAAACTTTTCCTCGAGAAAGGACCCGATTCTAGAAACAATCCCTTATTGCTTTCGGATCTGAGATAGGAGGTATACCCAACTGTTTTTGGGTGTCCTATGAAGATGCATTTATCCGCTTTGGGTTCGAGCTTATCAGCCTGAAACCTTTTTCACATAAGCGTCGCAGCCCCAAACTTTTAAGAAATGACAGCTTAGGTTTCTCTAAACCATAGTTCATACGGTGTCATCTCATCGGAATTACGTGGTGCCCTATTTAAAGTGAATGTGGTTGTCTCTAATGCTTAACCCATAAACTATTGTGGTAATTCGATAAGAGACATCATGGTATGCATCATATCCAATAGGGTGCAGTTATGATGTTCGGACACACCATCACACTATGGTGTTCCAGGCTGTATTAGTTGTGAAACGATTTCCACAATGTCTTAATTTTGTGCCAAACTCGTAATTCAGATATTCATCTCTATGATCATATCATAGATCTTTTATCCTCTTGTCACGACGATCTTTCAACTTCACACTGAAATTACTTGAACCTTTCAATAATTCAGACTCGTGATTCATCAAGTAAATGTACTCAACATCTACTCAAATCATCTGTGAAGAAAGAACATAACGATATCCACTACATGCCTCAGCACTCATTGGACTGCACACATCAAAATGTATTACTTCCAACAATTTGCTTTCTAGTTCCATTTTACTGAAACCGAGGCTTTCAGTCATCTCGCCCATGTGGTATGATTTGCATGCCTCAAGTGATTCAAAATCAAGTGAGTCCAAACGGTCCATTTGCATGGAGTTTCTTCATGCATACACATCAATAGACATGGTTCGCATGTCTCAAACTTTTCAAAAATGAGTGAGTCCAAAGATCCATCAACATGGAGCTTCTTCATGCGTTTTATACCGATATGACTTACGTGGCAGTGCCACAAGTAGGTGGTACTATCATTACTATCTTTTGGCATGAACATGTGTATCACTACGATCGAGATTCAATAAACCATTCATTTTAGGTGTAAGACCATTGAAGGTATTATTCAAATAAACAGAGTAACCATTATTCTCCTTAAATGAATAACCATATTGCGATAGACATAATCCAATCATGTCTATGCTCAACACAAACACCAATCTCGATGGTAGAAGGGAGCGTGCGATGCTTGATCATATCAACATTGGAAACACTTCCAACACATATCGTCAGCTCACCTTTAGCTAGTCTCCGTTTATTTCGTAGCCTTTTGTTTCGAGTTACTAACATTTAGCAACCGAACCGGTATCTAATACCCTGGTGCTACTAGGAGTACTAGTAAAGTACACATCAACACAATGTATATCCAATATACTTCTATCGACCTTGCCAGCCTTCTCATCTACCAAGTATCTAGGGTAATTCTGCTCCAGTGGCTGTTCCCTTTATTACAGAAGCACTTAGTCTCGGGTTTGGGTTCAACCTTGGGTTTCTTCACTAGAGCAGCAGCTGAATTGCCGTTTCATGAAGTATCCCTTCTTGCCCTTGCCCTTCTTGAAACTAGTGGTTTCACTAACCATCAACAATTGATGCTCCTTCTTGATTTCTACTTTCGCGGAGTCATACATCACGAACAACTCAAGGATCATCATATATGTCCCTGATATATTATAGTTCATCACGAAGCTCTAGCAGCTTGGTGGTAATGACTTCGGAGAAACATCACTATCTTATCTGGAAGATCAACTCCCACTTGATTCAAGCGATTGTTGTAATCAGACAATCTGAGCACAAGCTCAACAATTGAGCTTTTCTCCCTTAGTTTGCAGGCTAAGAAAATCGTCGGAGGCCTTATACCTCTTGACGTGGGCACGAGCCTGAAATCCCAATTTCAGCCCTCAAAACATCTCATATGTTTTGTGATGTTTCAAAAACGTCTTTGGTGCCTCAACTCTAAACCGTTTAACTGAACTATCACGTAGTTATCAAAACGTGTATGTCAGATGTTCGCAACATCCACAGACAACGTTCGAGGTTCAGCACACTGAGCGGTGCATTAAGGACATAAGCCTTCTATGAAGCAATGAGGACAATCCTCAGTTTACGGACCTAGTCCACATAATTGCTACTATCAACTTTCAACTAATTTTTTCTCTAGGAACATAACTAAACAGTAGAACTAAAGCGCGAGCTACGACATAATTTGCAAAATCCTTTTGACTATGTTCAGAATAATTAAGTTCATCTTATGAACTCCCACTTAGATTAGACATCCCTCTAGTCATCTAAGTACTACACGATCCGAGTCGACCAGGCCATGTCCGATTAACACGTGAGACGGACTAGTCAACGTCGGTGAACATCTTCATGTTGATCGTATCTTCCATACGACTCGTGTTCGACCTTTCGGTCTCTGTGTTCCGAGGCCATGTCTTCACATGCTTAGGCTCGTCAAGTTAACCCTAAGTGTTTTTGCATGTGTAAATCTTGCTTACACCTGTTGTATGTGAACGAAAGGATCTATCACACCCGATTAACACGTGATGCTTCGAAGCGACGAACTGTAGCAACGGTGCACAGTTAGGGGAGAACACTTCTTGAAATTTTAATGAGGGATCATCTTATTTACTACCGTCGTTCTAAGCAAATAAGATGTATAAACATGATAAACATCACATGCAATCAAATAGTGACATGATATGGCCAATATCATATAGCTCCTTTGATCTTCATCTTGGGGCTCCATGATCCTCTTGTCACCGGCATACTCATCGACATGTAAGTTGTGATTCCTTTGACAAGAACATGATCAATCTCATACATCACATATATCATTCATCACATCCTTTTGGCCATATCACATCACATAGCATACCCTGCAAAAACAAGTTAGACGTCCTCTAATTGTTGTTTGCATGTTTTACGTGGCTGCTATGGGTTTCTAGCAAGAACGTTTCTTACCTACGCAAAACCACAACGTGATATGCCAATTTCTATTTACCCTTCATAAGGACCCTTTTCATTGAATCCGATCCGACTAAAGTAGGAGAGACAGACACCCGCTAGCCACCTTATGCAACTAGTGCATGTCAGTCGGTGGAACCTGTCTCACGTAAGAGTACGTGTAAGGTTGGTCCGGGCCGCTTCATCCCACGATGCCGCCGAATCAAGATAAGACTAGTAACGGCAAGCATATTGAACAAAATCAACGCCCACAACTTCTTTGTGTTCTACTCGTGCATAGAATCTACGCAATAGACCTAGCTCATGATGCCACTGTTGGGTAACGTAGCAGAAATTCAAAATTTTCCTACGTATCACCAAGATCTATCTATGGAGAAACCAGCAACGAGGGGAAGGAGAGTGCATATACATACCCTTGTAGATCGCTAAGCGGAAGCGTTCAAGTGAACGGGGTTGATGGAGTCGTACTCGTCGTGATTCAAATCACCGATGATCAAGTGCCGAACGCACGGCACCTCCGCGTTCAACACACGTACAGCCCGGAGACGTCTCCCATGCCTTGATCCAGCAAGGGGAGAGGGAGAGGTTGATGAAGATCCAGCAACACGACGGCGTGGTGGTGGATGCAGGGCGTCACAGTAGCAGGGCTTCGCCTATACTACGAGAGAGAGACGTAACGGGGAGAGAGGGAGGGGCTGCACCAAAGGCAAAAAGTGTATTTGAGAGGCCCTCCTACCCCACTATATATAGGAATCCCAAGGGGGGGGTGCGCCAGCCCCTAGGAGATCCAATCTCCAAGGGGGCGGCGGCCAGGGGAGGAGTCCTCCCCCCCAAAGGCACCTAGGAGGTGCCTTCCCTCCTTGGGACTCTTCCTTAGGGTTTCCCCTTCACCCTAGGCGCATGGGCCATAAGGGAAGTGGCGCCCCAGCCCACTTTGGGCTGGATCCCTTCCCACTTCAGCCCATGGGACCCTCCGGGATAGGTGGCCCCACCCGGTGGGCCCCCGGGACCCTTCCGGTGGTCCCGGTACAATACCGGTGACCCCGAAACTTGTCCCGATGGCCAAAACAGGACTTCCTATATATAAATCTTTACCTCCGGACCATTCCGGAACTCCTCGTGACATCCGGGATCTCATCCGGGACTCCGAACAATATTCGGGTTACTGCATACACATATCTTCATAACCCTAGCGTCACCGAACCTTAAGTGTGTAGACCCTACGGGTTCGGGAGACATGCAGACATGACCGAGACGTTCTCCTGTCAATAACCAACAGAGGGATCTGGATACCCATGATGGCTCCCACATGTTCCACGATGATCTCATCGGATGAACCACGATGTCAAGGACTTAATCAATCCCGTATACAATTCCCTTTGTCTAGTGGCATGTTACTTGCCCGAGATTCGATCGTCGGTATCCTTATACCTTGTTCAATCTCGTTACCGGCAAGTCTCTTTACTCGTTCCGTAACATATCATCCCGTGATCAACTCTTTGGTCACATTGCGCATATGATGATGTCCTACCGAGTGGGCCCAGAGATACCTCTCCGTTTACACGGAGTGACAAATCCGAGTCTCGATTCGTGCCAACCCAACAGACACTTTCGGAGATACCTGTAATGCACCTTTATAGTCACCCAGTTACGTTGTGACGTTTGATACACCCAAAGCACTCCTACGGTATCCGGGAGTTGCACAATCTCATGGTCTAAGGAAATGATACTTGACATTAGAAAAGCTTTAGCATACGAACTATACGATCTTTGTGCTAGGCTTAGGATTAGGTCTTGTCCATTACATCATTCTCCTAATGATGTGATCCCGTTATCAACGACATCTAATGTCCATGGTTAGGAAACCGTAACCATCTATTGATCAACGAGCTAGTCAACTAGAGGCTTACTAGGGACATGGTGTTGTCTATGTATCCACACATGTATCTGAGTTTCCTATCAATACAATTATAGCATGGATAATAAACGATTATCATGAACAAGGAAATATAATAATAACTAATTTATTATTGCCTCTAGGGCATATTTCCAACATTAAGTGACTTGACTTGGCACATGTTCACGCATGTAGTTGAAACAAAATCAACATAGCCTTCACGATATTTATGTTCATGGTGGATTATATCCTACTCATGCTTGCACTCAATGTTCATTGACTTTAATGCATGTTCATGGCTATTGTCGCTCTCTAGTTGGTCGCTTCCCAGTCTTTTGCTAGCCTTCACTTGTACTAAGCGGGAATGCTGCTTGTGCATCCAATTCCATAAACCCCAAAGTTATGCCATATGAGTCCACTATACCTACATATATACGGTATCTACCTGCCGTTCTAAGTAAATTTGTATGTGCCAAACTCTAAACCTTCAAATAAATATTCTGTTTTGTATGCTCGAATAGCTCATGTATCAACTAGGGTTGTCCGTATCTTCCATATTAGGCGGCTTATTATCAAGAGGAGTGGACTCCGCTCCTCACTCACGAGAAAATGGCTGGTCACCGGGATGCCCAGTCCCATGCTTTATGCAAATCAAATCAAAATAATTGCAAACAAAACTCCCCTTGGGACTGTTGTTAGTTGGAGGCACTCGTTGTTTCGAGCAAGCCATGGATTGATGCTTGTTGG
Organism: Triticum urartu; assembly: GCF_003073215.2. Classification (NCBI taxonomy): domain Eukaryota; kingdom Viridiplantae; phylum Streptophyta; class Magnoliopsida; order Poales; family Poaceae; genus Triticum; species Triticum urartu. The sequence goes on along the minus strand of NC_053024.1, from coordinate 3,020,575 downwards.
TAGGGGGGTATAAATTTTACCATTCTGTTTGGGAACCACCTATAATGTGTGTAGCATGGAAGATATCGCCATCTCTTGGTTGTTATGTTGACAATAAAAGTATACCACTCAAAATATTATTCATCTCTATTTCAAAACCGAGCTCTGGCACCTCTGCAAATCCCTGCTTCCCTCTACGAAGGGCCTATCTATTTACTTTTATGTCGAGTCATCCTCCTCTTATTAAAAAGCACCCGCTGGAGAGCACCTCTGTCATTTGCATTCATTACTGATTAGTTTACATTGAGTATGACTTGACTGGATCTCTTTTACCATGAATTACAATGTCTAGTATGTCCTTGATCTTTAAAGGTGCTCTGCATTTATGTTTTGCGGTCTCAGAAAGGGCTAGCGAGATACCATCTTGTTATATCATATTATGATTGTTTTGAGAAAGTGTTGTCATCCGAGATTTATTATTATTGCTCGCTAGTTGATTATGCCATTGATATGAGTAAACATGAGACCTAAGCGTTATTGTGAATATGGTTAGTTTATAATCTTTGCTGAAAGCTTGAATGTTGGCTTTACATATTTACAACAACAAGAGCAAACCGAGGTTTGTAAAAGTTTTTTTCTTTATCACTTTCAGTTTGTCAACTGAATTGCTTGAGGACAAGCAAAGGTTTAAGCTTGGGGGAGTTGATACGTCTCCGTCGTATCTACTTTTCCAAACACGTTTGCCCTTGTTTTGAACTCTAACTTGCATGATTTGAATGGAACTAACCCGGACTGGCGCTGTTTTCGGCAGAATTGCCATGGTGTTATTTATGTGCAAAAACAAAAGTTCTCGGAATGACCTGAAACTTCACGGAGACTATTTTTGGAAATAATAAAAAATACTGGCAAAATCAAGACCAGGGGGGCCACACCCTAGCCACGAGGGTGGGGGCGCGCCTGCCCCCCTGGGCGCGCCCCTACCTCGTGGGTCCCCTAGAGCTCCTCCGACCTCAACCCCAACTCTATATATTCACTTTCGAGGAGAAACAAATTAGGGAGAAAGATTCATCGCGTTTTACGATACGGAGCTGCTGCCAATCCCTAAACTCTCTCGGGAGGGCTGATCTAGAGTCCGTTCGGGGCTCCGGAGAGGGGAATCTGTCACCATCGTCATCATCAACCATCCTCCATCACCAATTTCATGATGCTCACCGCCGTGCATGAGTAATTCCATCGTAGGCTTGCTGGACGGTGATGGGTTGGATGAGATTTATCATGTAATCGAGTTAGCTTTGTTAGGGTTTGATCCCTAGTATCCACTGTGTTCTGAGATTGATGTTGCTATGACTTTGCTATGCTTAATGCTTGTCACTAGGGCCCGAGTACCATGATTCCATATCTAAACCTATTATGCTTTCATCAATATATGAGAGTTCTTGATCCTATGTTGCAAGTCTATAGTCACCTACTATGTGTTATGATCCGGCAACCCCAAAGTGACAATAATCGGGACCACTTCCGATGATGACCGTAGTTTGAGGAGTTCATGTATTCACTGTGTGTTAATGCTTTGGTCCGGTACTCTATTAAAAGGAGGCCTTAATATCCCTTAGTTTCCGCTAGGACCCTGCTGCCACGGGAAGGTAGGACAAAAGATGTCATGCAAGTTCTTTTCCATAAGCACATATGACTATATTCGGAATACATGCCTACATTACATTGATGAATTGGAGCTAGTTCTGTGTCACCCTAGGTTATAGTTGTTACATGATGAACCACATCCGGCATAATTCTCTATCACCGATCCATTGCCAATGAGATTTCCATATATTGTTCTTCGCTTATTTACTTTTCCGTTGCTATTGTTACAATCACTACAAAATACCAAAAACATTAATTTTGCTATCGCTACCTTTTGCTACCATTACCACTACTATCATATTGCTTTGCTACTAAGTACCTTGCTGCAGATATTAAGTTTCTAGGTGTGGTTGAATTGACAACTCAGTTGCTAATACTTGAGAATATTCTTTGGCTCCACTTGTGTCGAATCAATAAATTTGGGTTGAATACTCTACCCTCGAAGACTGTTGCGATCCCCTATACTTGTGGGTTATCAGGGAGGCTGGAGACGAACTGATGCGGGAGGATGGATATGATAGGGTTGGGAGGAGGGTAATTTTGGAATAGGAAAAAGCTGATGTGTTGCCAACGGTTTGACTAACGGCAAATGTTTGACAATTAACGGAAGTGCTACTTTGACGATAAAAACTGAGAAGACAATAGCAAGAATGCCACTATGAGAAGCCGAACTTGCCAAAATACCACTATGAAAAACCAACTTGCCGATATAGCATTACTTTCAGTTTTCTCTAGCCAATATACCACTAGTGCCTAACTGAGACTAACACCATCCAAAAAAGACTTGTATACCCTTACCTCTTCACAGCCCAAGCATACATTTCCGCAACAAAAAAGCAGCTATAGTGCAACATTTCAACAGCCAATTGACATGAGAACATCACCAACTCAACAAAATCTTACTTTGCATCATCCAACAACAATAAGCAACATTTCAACAGCATTTTAACAAATTCCAGCAGCATTTTGACATAAAAACATCACAAATTCACCATAATCTAAGTTCACATCGTTGAGCATCAATATAACAACATTTCAGCTGCATTTTGGCAGTATTTCAGCAGCATTTGACATGAAAACATCATCAATTCAGCATAATCTCAATTTGTATCATTGACCATCAATATAGCAACATTTCAACAATGATACATAGTGGTTCGAAATAAGATAACATCAGCAGATCACTTGAACTTCTCCTCCACAACTTCCTTTATCCGTGCCATAGACAAGTCCCGACCGACCATGAAGTCCCATGTTTTGCCCCTTGTGTACACTCTTTTGTCGTCTACAATTGTCAAGTAAGATTGAACATCTATTTCTACTTTGTAATCGCCCATCAAATCGACTTTGAAACACACAAAGACAGCAAATTCACCTAATGAAAAAAAAATCATGAACACAGGGGGGAAATCGTACCTTCTGCTATTGTAGATGTAGTGGCAGCAAGTTGGTGCACGCAGAGGAGCCGGTCGAGGTCGACTATCGGAAAGTGCATGCAGCCTCGCAGTTCAGTGCTGCTATTGCACGCATGAGCTGTTGCCTGACTTCGATTCTTCTTAGGACGTTGATTTTTGTGTGCATCTTGACAATAGAGATTATTATTGATTTGCATTGTTAACCAAATTGTAAGAACGTTGCTTGCTTAATTTCTTGGGTTGGTCGCGACACAAATGTGATGAAACTAAAAGTTATACCAAAACCCTTCAAAACTCTTGTATCTACAAGAAATTAGCCTTGACCCACCATTCGACGGCTCTCGTTCACCACAAGATCCCAACACAGTGCCCTGATTAATCATCAAGGCGCGAGGAAGGTCCCCATGCAGCTAAAGAAATCGAGAAGGTTTCGGTCCGGCGGGTTTGGAATCTGACCTTGCGGTGAGGAGTTAGGCGGTTGCACGTCCATCAAGGGATTTCACGACCGCACCAACCACGGAATCTCGCAGATGACAAAGACAACAGCGGGCGACGGCTGAACAAAATAATGAAAGAGTCGGAGAGTATGTGTGGCGTGTATATTCACCGATGTTTTATATTTACAGAAAAATACGGAAAAGAATAAGAATAACTTGGCTAGAGTAGTTGGGTAGCAATAAATTTGGCTACAGTAGCAGTTAAAAATTATCTGCTATATAATAATTTCTGTGCATCTTAGTCCTGGAAGTTATCATCGATTTGTGCTATTAACCCAATTCTAAGAAGTATATGAAACTTTTTTCTCCTGATTTCCCCAAGCAGTAGCGTCACTAATTGTGAGGAAACTAAAAGCTACACCAAAGCCTTCTCAAGCCGCTCTCTCGTGTGCATGGTGTAATGAAACATACGAGGTAATTCGGTAATGGCAACCATTTTCAGCTTTCCACCCATGCAATTTCGAGGTCTCTCTCATCGTGGCAAGAAGGCGCATGTTTATTTTTCAGCCTCGTCGCAAGAGAGGTCATTGCTCCACCTTGGTTACCGACGCCTCCTATTCCCTGCCAATATTCTCATTTGTCATTTTTTGGCTTCGCTCATGTTATCCTCTGTTGTTTATGTAATTGGCACATAATTAGTGAACTAAGCTAGTGCTGCTGACAAGTTATAACAAAGCGAAACAACCTCATGTTATCTACTCTCATGACGACCGAAGAGATAGTGTTATATATGAAGGAAAATAATCAAAAAAAATCATGCATATTAAAGTTGGTGGAGCACTTATTATTTTATCTATATGTGATGAATTTCCTTAAATTATGATAGGTGTGTTGTTAATTCACATATACGTTGTAGGCCTCCCAAAAACTCGAGTTAACGCGATAAATGGCTAAGATGCAGCGTACATCACCCTACAACATACACAGGTGTAAGACGGGAGATTGATCGAATAACCCTAGGTGCCAAACAAGCGGTACATACATTAGTATGATCGTTTGAGAGAACTAAAAATGAACATGACTAGGGAGCAGGTCAATCCCTACCAACCCAACCATTGGATGGACTGTCTTGGTCATTTGGATTAGTACTGGTGATGTGCACAATTTCTTCTCCCTGTAGTTTCATCTTAAGCTCCCAAGATGAGCCTCTCACCAATTACGATTGTTTCAAAAAATAAGGTCTTCAAAGCATTCAAAATAATAGTTACAATTTCATTTATTCCTTACTCTTCTGATTTGATCTTCTCTTATTACTGAAAATATATAAAATTCTCGGTGCTACAAAAAGTTGCTTCCATTTATCCCTCTTCCTCCTGCAAACACGAAGCCACACATAGGCATCAGTTTTCCAATTCGGTACCAGTTAGATTTACATTATTTAGTACTCCCTCCGTTCCACAATGTAGTGCGCTCGTGCTTCCCGAGATTCAACTTTGACCATAAATTTAACCGACGAGAGTGACTGCGGCGGGAGCAAAACTTATACCACTGAATTCGTATTTTTGATATGAATTCAGTGATATAATTTTTGGTCCCGCCACAGTCGTTCTCGTTGGTTAAATTTATGGTCAAACTTGAATCTCGAGAAGCGCGGGTGCACTACATTGTGGAACGGAGGGAGTATCTTTTAAGTCCATACATTGATACAAAAATCATTGTGATATGTGAGACATTGAGAGTATTGAACAAATAATTTATTTGAATGAAGCTGAATTGAAATCAGTTACCTGGGAGATAGCTAGGGTGTAAAGTTATCAAGACAAAATACGGAAATAACTCTATATATGCAGAAGAAAAAAAGTGGATTATGGGTTACCGAAAAGAAGTGCCCTTTTATGGAGCAACTATGTCCTGCTTGACATGAGATGGGATGCATTGTTGCCTCAAGGATGGTTTTAGTAAGCGGACCCAATATTGTTCATGTGTTAGTTCTTTCTTTTTTATTTCCATTTTGTAAACAGAAAAATATTTTACTTAATTTTAGAAATGGTCATCTAGCATTTAGAAAATGTTCATGCAGTGTAAAAATATGTCAGCGCAACTTTTAACAAATGTTGATAGAATTCCAAAAAAAGTTCATGGCATTTCAAAACTATGTTTGTGATATTTTTAAAAAATTGCTAATATAATGTTAAAAAATGTCCACATAAATTCGAACAAATGTTATCTACCATTAAAGTGTTCATGTATTTTAAAAGTATGCTTGTGCCATTTAAAAAAACAATAAAATTTTGCGTAATTATAAAATGTGTCATACTATTCAAAATATTCGTGACATTTTAAGAAATGTTCACGCATTTCAAAAATATGTTCATAATTTTTTTAGAAAATATAAAAATGCTCAGAGATTTTTGAAAAGTATTTCCTACCATTCAAAAAACCTTCAACATGCGTTTGAAAAAATATTTATCATCTACTTGAAATATGTTTAACGTACATACAAAAAATTATGCCTCATATTAAGAAAAAAAAACATTTACTCCCTCTATTCCTAAATGTAGTGCGCATAAAATTTCATAGAAGTCAAACATTGTTTACTTTGACCAAGTTTAGTGAGAAAAGTATCAATAGAAACAATACCAAATAAATATAATATAAATATATGATTAATGATGTAACTAATGATATTTACTTAATATTATAGTTGTACATATTTGTCCTCTATAAATGCAGTCAAAGTAGGGGGAGTTTGACTTTTGAAATTTTCTATGCGCACTACATTTTGAAATTTTTCCCGGCTATTTAAGTCGACCTGCGGCACCGAAAGCTTATCATCTATACATATTTTCCTCCTCCTCCCGTTCGTCCCCGCCGTTGCTTTCCAATCCACCCGTCCGCCTAGTAGCCACCCCCCACGCCGTTGGGTGAGGAGCAAGCCTTTTCTGACACCAGAGCGCCGACTCGAGCTCCTTGAGCAGATCCGGGCTAGGCACGAAGCCCGGATCTCTGCGGGGCTACCTCCGGATGCAGTGGATCCAAAGAAGGAGGAGGACGAGGAGGAGGAGGTTGAGGAGGAGAAGGGTGAGGAGGATCTACAGGCGGAGCAGCAGGCCATTTCGATTTCCTCCGCTGTCGCTGACAGGAGATGGAGGCGCAGGTGGAGATGCTCACCTACATGGATGAGGTCGAGCAGGAGGAGGATGAGTCGGAGGCCTCCTACCTGTCCGTCCAGCCGGCCCAGCACCAGATATCTCCGACGACGAAGCCTAGCTAGGATAGTACGTAGGATTTCTTTGCATGCTTTGTATGGATCTAGGGAATAAAATATGAGAGAGACGGATGCAGAGTTGCTAATTTGAGGCGTGACCGGTCATTGTCCGCGGACAAGCCCGATCGTGTCTGCGGGTGTTTAAGAGGCCAGATTTACCAAATCCGGCTGTCACCCCCATCAAACCAAAACAGATTCTAAACAGAGCCAACGAGGCAGAGCAACCAATCTTTCTAAAACTGTACACATCATAGTAATAATTGTCCTAAAGTTTGCTACTTCCTCCATTTCTAAATATAAGACTTATTAGAGAATTCATACCAAAAATGTCAAACGAAAACCGAGCTCCATGAAGATATTTATTTGAAAATTTCAAAATTCAAACTTTTCAGTTTTAAAAAATTCTGAAAATAAATACACATATACTTAGATACATGATGTACATGTGTGGAAATTTTCGGGTCGAAATACATTAAAATTTGAGCTACACAAAAAAGACAAATCTAGGGCTTTTTAGCATATGTACTGTTCATCCTCAAAGTCCATTACTTTTTTCTTTTTATGCAGCTCGCAATTCAAGGTATTTTATCCTGAATTTTTTCACACATACACTTTACATCCTTGCATGCATGTGTATTTTTTCAGATTTTTTTGAAACTGAAATTATTGAAATTTGAATTTTTCCAAATAAAGGGCTAGAACTCGGTCTTCAAAATGCCCTACCCTTTCAATACGAACTACATACAGATATATATAGACATATTTTAAAGTATAGGTTCACTCATTTTGCTCTATATGTAGTGCGTAATAGAATCTCTAAAAGGGCTTATATTTAGGAACAGAGGAAGTACTTGTTTTTTTTTGGAGGGACAGAGGAAGTACTTGTTAGATGTATACACATACAGTATTAGATTGGAAAAGAGAAACCAAATGTCAAATGTGGTTGATCGATCATGCATGGGAAATTTGGAACTTCCTCTGCAGTTCGAGAGGAGTAAAAAGAGTCTGTGAGCATTCTGTAAACCACAACAGCTACCAATCCACAACCACAAGGCCAACAAAATTCCCCACCCTTCATGTTTTTTTGCCTGCCTCTCGATTCAATTCCGTATGGGAGCACCAAGAATTCCACCAAAGGTTCTATAAACATCCTCACAAGGTCGTTCGACTGATCGCTACTAATTACACTCCCTACAAGCTCAGGTAAAATCCCCCACCGAAAGCTCCCTGGCCTCCAACAATGCTGGGAGCAGTGAGCACTTGAAGCCATCAGTCACCAAAAAATCTTGAAAGAATAGGCACGCCCCTCACCTTGGCCCTGTGCGCACAACCCAGCTGCAGCAAAAATGCTCCCACGGGAGGCGGAAATGCCGGAGTTCTGAACACGTGGAGAGCCACTCGATCTGTGCAAAATGAGACGCGCTCGACTGCCGGAAAGTGCATGCAGCCTCGCGGTTCAGTGCTGCTATTGCGCGCATGAGCTGTTGCTTGACTTCGATTCTTCCAGGATCCGGTCCATGTATCTGCGGAACTTCTCGGCTTGGGGGCCGGGTCTTACGATGTTGACGTTGCTCCACTGGGAGCATGGATCGCTGAACCACCTCTTCCTGCCTGTGCACCACGCTCCGGGAACAGGTCTGTGACGCCATCGCTGGAGTATTTTCTCATCAATCCTGTCCAACAGATGCTCTTTCTCTCGGAACTTCCTAGCAAAGGGCACTCCGCTCTCCACAATCTCCTCATAATGTGTAATGTTTAGAAACCGGGGTTCCATCTGAGGTGGGTCGTCCCATGCCACGTACCGCAAGTCATTGTTCACTGTGAAGTTACGGAAGTCCGAGTTGCATGCGACTGAGTGGAAATAACCTTCCAGAGGCAACATCACGTTCGTGAAGTACATGAGAAGGGTCCGAGGGAGGTTCTCCCATCCGAAAATGCAGTACTCTATAAACCTCCGATTCAGAATGACCCAAGGAGAACCTATCACAGATGGAGTACACATAAGGATGTAAAATAATTGCTCGAAAGGAAGGCCAGGGAAGTGGAAGCAGAGGTATAATAATAATAATACCTGTGAAGAATTTGAAACCATCTGGGGTTGCCCGTTTCTCTGTGGATTGGAAGAACTGATTCCTGCCAGCCAGGTATATCCCAGCATCTACTATGACTGGTTGCACTCTCTGAGACCTGCAACAATATATTGGTGAAACTAATACCAGTGCAGCTAAATTCTTAGTAAGTTCAGATAGTACATACTCTTTCCATCCAATATCACTAGTGTGATCGATGAAGTTGAGGTGCCTTGGCACAGACGAGAAGACATGAACCAGGTCTGCAGCAAGCGAAAACATAAAAGACCATAAATACCAGACAAGTCAAGAAACCCCCAAGCTTCACTAATTACCATAAAGCTTCATCAGTTGAAACATATTCACACATGCGCAAAGCTGAAATGTATACATCAAGCTTAAATAACTCCAGACTAACGATAAGTAAGTTTTTTTCTTGAAACCATCTTAGCAACACAAATGAAACCAAACAGAGATCAATAGTGTGGGTTCATGAGGATCTAGGAACGAGAGAATATGACAAGTGGAGCAAAGTGTCGGAAAATTGCATATGCATGTTGGGGCTAGCATGCTACACATATTTTCAGCAGGAAATGATACATGAGATTTATCATATATGGAAAGACAAAATATATGATGAGGTCCAGGCAAGGATGACCGTAGTCTACATACTGTACTATGTGTCAGAGCAACAGCAGCACATAACTTCTAAGTACCAGATTATTATTATGTTAAAGCAAGCTAACCCTAGAAAAATTATGGACAAGCTAGGGAACAAGTATATGAGTGAGAGAGCAACAGCAGCACATAACTTCTAAGTATGTAGTGAAATCTATGAGAGCTGATTTTCACTTTTAAGCGACTGTCGCATTTCCACAATGACTTTGGAATTTCAGAGCAGGAAATCTGGAGACGAAGACGTGGGCATTCGACCACTTTGGGAGGAAGGAACACGAGAAGGAGACTCTCAGAAGTCAATTAAGCTAGGGAACAAGTATAAGAGTGAGAGAGCAACATGACCACATAACTTCCAAGTATGTAGTGAAATCTATGAGTTGAGTTTCAACTTTTTAGTGACTGTTGCATTTCCGCAATGACTTTGGAATTTCAGAGCGGGAAATCTGGAGATGAAGATGTGGGCTCGTGGCCACTTAGGAAGGAAGGAACACAAGAAGGGACTCTCAGGAGTCAAGAGTCAATTAAGTTGTTGTGTCTTTTGTCCGATCCATCAGTCATGTTTGCTTAAAATTTAAGGTTTCCTCATGCACAACTCATGGATTTTGGGATTAGGAAACACACAAGATTCATTTCTCAACTGAATGCTGATATTTTTTTCCTCCAATTTTTGTAATTCCTGCTTATTTATACAATTTCACCAAAGACCCCCTTATTTGTTAGAGACAACTTCCCCTAGACAATCAGCATAAATGAAACATGAATGCAGCTAGATGTTGTCAATTAGCATTTGGTCATATGCTCCGTATAAAACGGGTGATTGCTACATGCCCGAAACAAAGCTACAGCTAGAGTATAGAGTGTTGCGTAGAGCTAACAAGTTTGATGAGCTTCGATATGAAGAGAAGAACGGAGATAGGTAATTCAGTGGGTTTGGGCTTGACAAGAGGAAGCAGGAACACAGCAATTGACGAAAACAAGATGCCAAACTATATTTAGTAGTAATATATGTTGTGGTATACTACGTTCCTGTCAAGGGCAGCTTTCGTACCAGTGCCTAAAAACATTGTAAACAAGTACTCCGTTGTTACAAGTCAGCCAAACCTAACAGCAGCAGCAATACTCCTATTAGTCTACAAAGTATAATGGGACAGCAAGCATTAAACAGCACTTAAAACAAAGCAGCATCACAAGACAGATTTAATTCCGGGGGCTACAGCAACAGCTCAACCGAACTGCCGAAAATGTCCCTCTGCAGCTCGACAATTGAAGAAAGAAACGCCTCCCGAATCCCCAAAGCAAGGCACCAACCAGATTTGTGCTGCTAGATCCGGAGAGCGCAGGAAACTTCCCAAACTGATTGTGCTAGATTGGGGGAGGACGGACATTTGGAATCTTACCGTCCTGGGTGAGGAGGGGGTAATCGGCGGCGCTGAGCGTGACGAACCAGTCCCACTCGGCGTCGAGCCGGAGCAGGGCGGCGGCGGCGCGGAGCGTGGCGGCGAGGCCGGAGGAGCCCATGGGGGTGCCCGCGGCGGGGCGGCCGACGACGTCGACGTTCCCGAAGGCTGTGATTGCGGGGGCGGCCCGCGCGACGGCCGCGGCGAGCTCGAGGCGCTCCGACTCGGGCGCGTCCGCGGAGAGGTGGAGCAGGTACTGGTTCCGGGGGTGGTAGACGGCGAGGAGCAGGCGCAGCAGCCTGCGGCCGTCCCCGCGGCCGCCCGAGAGGAGGTACGCGAAGGAGGGGGGCGCGGCGGCCCCGCGGCGCACGTAGGAGGGCGGCGGGAGGCGCGCGAAGAGCGCGGAGGAGGCCGAGTAGCCCGAGAGCGCGGAGAGGAAGAGCATGAGCGAGACGAAGGAGACGGACACCAGCGGCAGCAGCCACTTGTCCGCTGCCCCCATCGCCGGCCCCGCCTCCGAGCCGAGCAGGGAGGAGTTGCTCTACGAAGCAGCAGGAGCAGCGCCGAGCTGCAGCTAGTCGGCCGCGCGCGGGAGCGGGCAGGTGTCGGCGTCAACGCCCGGGGCTAGGAGGACTCCGGCGACGGCCGCGGCCGCGGCGGGGTGGCGGCGGTGCTGCTGGTGGCGCGCGGGATCGCTGCTAGGGTTTGGCGGCGAGATCGCATCGGGGGGTGGGAATGGCGGGCGAGATCGGGTGGGCGCAGCAGCAGCTCGATCTCCTCTCCCTCTCGCGTACGTTTCTCTCTCTCTCTCTCTCTCTCTCTGCGCCTGCCAGGCCTCGCGTACGGAGGTGGGAAGGAGGGGAGAGAGAGCGTGAGGCGCCTGTCGCTATGTACCGGCGCCAACGCGAGGGGGACACGTCGACGGCACTGCTATAGCTCCATGACATGCCGGCCCTAAGCGTCAGGGCCCGCTCATCAGCCGGGCAGGGGCAGCTGGGTGGGGTTCGAACTGGGTCGCGTGGCGATGGGGACGGGGCGGGCGGGCCCCGCCGGGCAGAGGGAGCGGGGAGTTGTCGGATGGGGCGAGCGAACGGCGCTTGCTTCGGGCCGACGACGCTGGCGCGTGGGCCAGGTCGGGGGTGCCGCCACCGCGCGGTAAAGAATCGAGAATCCATCGGGTGGGGGTGGGTAGGTGGTGGCGAGTAGCGGGATGGTATCCATGGACCGTGGCCCGCCATGTCAGTGAGAGCTTCGGGGGGTGTTATAGTCATGGGCCCGGGTGCAAGTCAGCGAGGAGTGCAAATTTTAAATCTAGTTTTTTGCGTCGGATGGGAGGGGATGCAAAACTTTAACCGCAAGCGTTTGTCCCGCACGCGCGTGCATTTGACGTAAGTACGTACGTACGTCTTTGCTTAATTAGTGTAACTAAGACGACTTTGCCTTGTTCCTCGGCCTAATGTGGCCGCTAAAGTATATACTACTCCTACTACTAGTGCAGGCGATCTCTTTCTCCCTTTCGACCGAAACTCTACCTCCTTTCCCCCCTCTTTTCAAATCGAGTCTCTATCGCTTTGCTGCGAGCAGCTGCGTGACATCAAGTTAGCTGAAACGACCCCTGCCAACCATCCCTCCCATCTTGGATGAACCCGTCACGCTCAAAGCTCCGCTGGATCCTTTTCCTCCCCTCGCGCAAAGCCGGCTAGGGCAAAGTCCTCGCTCAATCGGATGGCGGCATTTCATCGTCAAGTTGGCCTTTCGATCTTTGATCCTTCTCGAATTCGTCCATCAAAGCGGAGCCGACGGAGCCCCGGCGTAGATTTCCCCTACCTTCATGGGGCGCCGAGGTTAGGGTTTCTCTTTGCACGTGCGCGAGAATGAGAACCGGTTGGTGTCAGACGCTTTAGAGATCAATTCAAAGGTTTCTTTGGGATGCGTGCGATAAGGCTTCTCATCTGTCATCGACAAAGTCAGGACGGCTCCAGCATGGGAACAGTGAAAGGGGCTCATAGAAGGCTCGTTTTGTTGATCATCCAGTGGTACAGGGACCTCGATGTTATTTTTATTTTTTTAGGGTGATTTATACATTTGATGAACTTTTTCTAATGGATCTGTGTATTTAGACCTCATTTTGTGATTTTTCTTCTTGCTGTTAAACAAACAGTTTGAGGTGGGAAGGGGGATCTACGTTGACTAGCCCTCGCTTTAGAAATCTGATTTGCCACTAGTCGCTCTATCGCACAGAGTTCTGAGTGTGTTGGCAGTTGACACTTGCTATCTTCGGTTTTTATTTTTTATGTTATCTTGTGCCAGAGTAGGTATGCTAAAATTAAGACACTTATTTTAAAACAAAGGTACTCCCTCCGTTCAGAAATATTTATTCTAAAAATGATTGTATGTAAATTTGTTTTAGTTCTAAATACAAACATTTTTAAGACAAGTATTTTCAAACGGAGGGAGTAGTAGTTAATTGGCCGTCTGTCCCCATTTACCTTGGAAAGATACCGCTAAAAACATTACCTTGGAAAGATCAACTGCTAATTTCTTGACACGGAAAACACCATGTCCGGTTTTTGTCAGTGAAGACGGCACATGAGTAGAGGGAGACGGTTTGTAATTGGATGGATCCTGTCGCAGATAGGAAGTACTAGTAGCACATCTCCATTCTGTAATCAACGTCACCGAATCACGGCTTGTTCTTTTGCGCGGGGGCAACGGCTACTCCACTCCACTCCACTCGCAGACTCCAGAACTAGCTGGTGAGTCAGCCTGTCGTGACCACGACGATGCTACTACTCCTTCACGGGTCACCCGCCACATGGGCCACGACGTGGATCCGATCTTCCTTTTCTTTAAGATGGGTCCGATCTTTTTTTTTCTTTGAGAAAAATTTATTAAGGGTGGACCCGATCCCTTTTTGTTCGAACCTGTCGTCCGCTTCGGACGACACGGCCCAGCGTGACAAACGTACGTTTTCAAGGCCCCGCCGTCCAGACGACCGGCCCAGCGGCGGCCCAGGTCGCCGATGGCAAGGCTCACTCTCTCTCCCCATCCCATGCCACGCCGCAACAAACTAACCACCACCACACAACGCGCCTCGCTGGAGCTGGACGAGGAAGGACGGCGAGGCTTAAGCCTGAGGGCGCGACTAAACCCCTCCCCGTCCTCCTCTGCTCGTCGCCGGTCGCCGCGGGATGGAGATCAAGGGGCTGGGGCAGCTCCTGGCGGCGCTGGCCGCGGCGCTGTTCCTGCGGGTCGTCGCCGCGGGGGCCGGCCCCGCCCTCCTCCCGCCCGCGGAGGATGAGGAGGGGGACGTGGAGGCCGGCGAGGGAGGAGGCGGCGGCGGGGTGCGGCCGGTGACCATCCGGTGGGCCCGCGTCACCTGCGCCCTCAAGAACAAGCGCGGGGACATGGTGAGTCGCTGTGGTTGACGCCGCCCTCCCTCTCAAGTCTCTCTTCTCGCCGGAGCCCCGTGGCCGAACACCATGCGCGCGCGCGCATTGGTCTTGTCTCTCTCTATCTCGTGCTAGTACATGGGTTGGGGGCGCACGATAGCGAGGGGCCACGTTCGGCTGGTCCGAGTGGCTGGCGCTGGGCCCTGCTGGGGCGTTGACTGGTTGACCCCGCGATGTGGCAGTGGCACTCGACAGTGAGGCCATACTGTTAATGCAGGTCAACCTGCATAATTTTGCGTTGTCTGAATCTTCCAGAGTATGCACACCCTACATTGTTCATCAATGTGCTGCGTAATTTTGCATCAGACAACGATTCAGAGTATGCACACCCTACATTGTGACCCCCGGGATGTAGCAGTGGCAACAGTGAGGCCAAACTGTTACTGCAGGACAAGTTGCATAACTTTGCGTGGGCTAATCCTTGTCTGAATCTTCCAGAGTATGCAAACCCTGTATCTATGTATTGTTCGTGATGTGCTGCGTGATTGTTTGCAGGCAAGGTTCCTGCTGTCGAATCTGTCCGGGGAGGCGAAACCAGGGAGGCTGCTAGCACTCATGGGGCCGTCAGGGTCAGGCAAGACGACTCTGCTCAATGTGCTGGCAGGGCAGCTCACGGCATCACCTTCCTTGCACCTCTCGGGCTTTCTCTATGTCAATGGCCAGCCTATGTCGCAGGGCGGTTATAAGTAAGCTATGCTAATTCACCTTGTGGTCTTAGTTTTCGCAAACATTTGTGGAAGAGAACTGATGTGTATTTCTTTCTGTAGGATCGCTTATGTGAGGCAAGAAGACATCTTCTTCTCACAGCTCACGGTGCGGGAAACACTCTCACTTGCTGCTGAACTCCAGCTTCATGACACCATGTCTCCCGAGAGGAAGGAGAAGTATGTTAATGATCTTCTGTTTCGCCTTGGATTGGTAAGTCATCATTGATTGATCAATAGCAACACACTTTTTTTTTCAATTTATCAGGGAATCTAACCTACATGATTGTTGGATGATCGATATATGTTACTCTCAGTTCATTCTGATTTGAGTTTTATTGTACTATAATTATGTATTCCTCTCTTTTTAATGAAAGGTCAACTCTGCTGATTCTATCGTGGGTGATGCAAAAGTACGTGGAATTAGTGGTGGTGAAAAGAAGCGCCTCTCGCTTGCATGTGAACTGATTGCAAGCCCTTCAGTCATCTTTGCGGATGAACCAACAACAGGTATTTTAGCCAATTCACCATTTCCCCCCGTAGTTTTGAATTAGCCTTTTATTTTACTTATGTATAGTTATTGTAGTTAGATTTACTTGCATGACTACAAGTGCTCGAGTCTCTTCTTTATCTAGCAAGTTAATGTAAATAGATAGTAATATACAAGAACTTAATAAAAAAAGTAGTAACACATAAACCTACTTCACTCAAATAGAACTATAGAAGGTTAACTAGGATTTCGTGGCACCTTGACAATGTCATTGCACTCCCAAAGGGCAGGGAGGTTGCCGTCCTCGTTATTCCTGTAAAAAGTACATAATGGTAATACTGTAGAAGTACAGAATCCCTGGTTGTAGTGTGGCAGTTTGTGACCAACCTAGGGTTATCTCAGGCAAGACAATCCACCCAAGTATCGCCCATGGTCCCATGAAGAAAAACGAGACAGACTGTTCTTGCAACTTACCGTTTTAAGTGGGATCCCTTATTGAAGTTTTGAATTTTCACATGGATCAGTTTTTTCTCCTGAGATCCTCTTGTGAATATTAGCCATGGAGTTTTTTCAATTGCCTGGTATGCCCAGCTGTAAAATATGAACTGGTTGATAGCACATGAACTTTGTGTATGTTTATTACTCTCTTTTAGGCCTTGATGCATTCCAGGCAGAGAAGGTGATGGAGACTCTTAGACAGCTTGCAGAAGATGGGCACACTGTGATATGCTCTATACACCAGCCAAGAGGTTCAGTCTATAGCAAATTTGATGACATTGTGCTACTGTCAGAGGGAGAAGTTGTATACATGGGGCCTGCAAAAGAAGAACCTCTGAAATACTTTGCATCATTAGGGTTGTTATTCTGCCATCACTTACATTCCTTTCTGGCATTCAATGTTTTCTGGAACATAATATTTTCATGATTTCCACATATCTCAAATTCAAATGTATGCACTGCAATTGCTTTTTCTATAATACAGTTAGCAGGGTTAAGTTAATTACCCAGGCATAGATTGGATTTTGGTAACACATCCCAGTCATTTTGTATTTGACACCCTAGCATGTCACGTTCACTTTGTTATAGACATGGATATGGTGATGTGTCAACATTTTAGTAATATTCATTTGGCCAACACGGTACTGAAGCAAGTGTTACATAAGTAGGCATATAGGGAGGTACTCCATCCCTAGGCATACATTAGTCCTTCATGTTTTCAGCAGTTAAGGTTCTATTGTACATTTGATTTTTCGCACTTGCTTCAAACTTAAGTAGTTTACCATTTGGCTGTATGTATCCTTGTTAGGAGAGCCTTGAAATTGAACATTCACAATGTTGGAATTTTTGACACGATGACTGATGTTTGTTTAGCTGTTTACGCCATGAAATACTTCAGGCCTAGTTTAATTAGCTGCTTAAGTTTTGGCCCGTATCTCAATTCTGTTTATTCTGCACCTGTACTATTACTGATTAATAATTTGAGTTTGTTTACTTCATCAGGTACCAGTGCCCAGATCATGAGAACCCTGCTGAGTTCTTGGCTGATCTCATATCCACTGATTATAGCTCAGCTGAAAGTGTACAGTCATCACAGAAAAGGATTGAGAACCTAATTGATGAATTTGCAAATAAGGTTCTAATTACTGAATTTAACAGCCCAGTAACACAATCAGAGGGCTCTGAAATTTCTACCAAACTTGCTCAGAAGTCTACTAGAAAGCAAAGACGTGGTTGGTGGAGACAATTTCGTTTGCTGTTCAAGAGAGCATGGATGCAGGTTTTTTCACTAAACCTTCTTTGATAGTATCTTCCAGCTTTTGACCCTTTAATATGATTTTCCTACTTCTGCCTTGACATACGGTGATAGGTTATTTTGGTGTGTGTGTTTAGCTTAAAATAGACTGGACCTATACTGTACCAAATTCAGGGGATCTATCTTTTCAATATTTACTGTAAGTTGACGCTTGGTGGCATGATGTGCTTTCACCAACTCTGTGGCTCATGTAGCTGCAACACATAACTACTGCATGAAACATGTAAGTACTCAAGAAAAGGGCTCTTGATGCGAACAAAATAAATTGAACACTTCTAGATTGGTTATTTTCTGAATTTCGAATCTTAGCGTGGGTAGCTTCGAGATATCTGAGCTTAGCTGCCTGAAATCTAAATGGGTGTTTTACCTGAAGATTGACTATCACTCTGCATATTGGTTGATTACGAGAAGTATTTCAGGCTTTTCGTGATGGACCAACAAACAAAGTGAGAGCAAGAATGTCCGTTGCTTCAGCAATTATATTTGGATCAGTGTTCTGGCGAATGGGAAAAACTCAAACTTCCATACAGGATAGGATGGGACTTCTTCAGGTAGAATATCTTGAATCTATGGGAGATACACATTCTGATATTTGATTTATCTTATAACTGTTCCCATTTTGTCTTAAAGAACAGTTTTCCTAAAAAATGCCTAAGCACCTCCTCATATTGTTCTGTTTTCTTTCATTTCACGTTAGGTGACTGCCATAAACACTGCAATGGCTGCTCTGACAAAGACAGTGGGGGTTTTCCCGAAAGAACGAGCTATAGTAGACAGAGAACGAGCAAAAGGTTCCTATGCACTAGGACCATATCTCTCATCTAAGCTTTTGGCGGAGATTCCGATTGGAGCAGCATTTCCATTGATATTTGGATCCATTCTATATCCAATGGCTAGACTTCATCCTACAGTTTCTAGGTCAGTATTATCCCCACATCAAAGCTTAAAGTGTTGCGCTAAGCCATAGTACATGCCATATGGTAGTATTTGGCATTGGTTTGGCTTATGCATATTCCTAACAAATATTCCATGTGCCGTATTTAGATTTGCCAAGTTCTGTGGCATCGTGACTGTTGAATCATTTGCGGCATCAGCCATGGGTCTTACTGTGGGAGCAATCGCTCCTACAACCGAAGCTGCGATGGCTCTTGGGCCATCCCTTATGACGGTGTTCATCGTCTTTGGAGGATACTATGTGAACCCTGATAACACCCCCGTCATCTTCCGCTGGATCCCAAAAGCGTCTCTGATCAGATGGTAATACTTATTCTTGTGATACTTAGTGGCTCCTGGCATAATAGGGTGGGACAGCTAACATCTAGATGTCTCTTTGCATTTATATTTTCAGGGCCTTTCAAGGACTTTGCATCAATGAGTTCAAGGGTCTGCAGTTTGAGCACCAGCATTCTTACGATGTTCAAACCGGAGAACAGGTATGGCCCATTCATGTGAAAGGCAGTTTCACTGCCACCAAATACATAACTTTGTCAAGGAAATATTGTTTAACCAGGGATGATATTTGAGTAATGATGTATGCAAACGAAGAAAAAGCTCATATGCTCTAAATATATACAAGTACTGGATGGCTACTTATAGATGTCAGGCTAATAGCTCATTCTCAACTATTTCTACCGGAAGATAAATACGGCTGTTTGAACACATGCTTGTCTGTGACAGGCCCTTGAGAGATTTTCGCTGGGAGGGATCCGCATCGCCGACACGCTGGTTGCGCAGGGCAGGATCCTGATGTTCTGGTACTGGCTGACCTACCTCCTCCTGAAGAAAAACAGAGCGAGGTACCAGCAGCTCCTGCCGCCCTCCGAGGAAGATCAAAGTAAGCAGCAGACGGAGTAGGCGTAATCATAATTTGCGTCATATTTATTCTGTGAAGACATCATGGCAGGGCAGGTCGTGTGTTGTAGCCAGTTTCCTTTTTTTTTTTCTGCTTCTGTGACACTTTAAGCATTCCTCTTTGGAAGAATCAAGAGAAATAAAATCATGAGAGAACCATCACGTGGATGATTCTTCTTCCCTTTAGTTGGAAAAGAAAAACCCAGACTGGCCGTCTGTTGCAAATGTTGGGAAAGCGGCTGTAGCACGTCGGGAGGGGCGGACACATCGGAGACTTAATAAGGGCCAACCGGCGGTGGTCCGGCCCAATGCACTCCTACAGGCCCCATCGGCCCAGCGTAATACGGGCCAACCCGTATGCCGCGAACCGTTAGCGTGATTAATAGTACCGTACCGCTAATTGATGAATCAGGCCCTCAGCTTATTAACTGGATTGATGGCCTATGCTCTGCGCCTCCACGGTTTGAAGCACGGCTGTCAGCTGACCGAAAATAAAAAAGGCCTTTGCAGCGAGATTGCCTCTCGGTTCTAGGCCGCGTTGCCTCACCCAGTGTATAAGTCCACGGGCCGAAGACGATGCATACGGTCGAAAAAACAGATATGTACATAAATAAAAAATCTGTATGCTCACCATGGAGCGCGCTGTGCTAGACAGTAGCACAATGCTTTTTTTTGGCATGACATTTGTTAGAGTTTTTTTTTGAATCAGTTTTCGTTTTCATTCTTAAAAATATTCATGTATTCTAGTACTACAAAAAAAGTATTCATATCTTATAAAAACATATTCATGTGGTTATGAAAATTTGTATGCATCACCGTGGAGCGTGCTATGCTAGAAAATAGCATAATGTTTTTTTAATAATTTTATTTGAGCATTTCAAACAAAAAATGTATTTTTTTGCTAAATCATTGATAGATTCCAAGAAAATATTCATGCAGCCCATGAAATTTGTTTTGACCCCGCATAAAATGTTCATTCACCTCTCAATAATTGTTTCAAAAAATTTACAAAAAAGTATCATGTGTCTAAGAAAAAGTTATTTTGTAATTACAAAAATAATCAAGTTTCATTGTTCGTTTACATTTTCTTATCTATGTACATCATGAAAAAATTTCCTCTTGAGAATTATATATTTTCAAAGCAAAAGGTGAATACGTCACAAATACAATGGTTGACGAATTTTTTTGTTGGCTTCAAATCAGCCGTATATACATCTGATAAGGGCAAAAATGGACTCCCTCCATTCACAAATATAAGATGTTCTAACTTTTTTCTAAATCAGATGTCTATATGCATCTAATTCAAGAAATATATACTCATGTTTGTTCACTCATTTCAGCCCGTATGTTATTGAAATGTCCAAAACATCTTACATTTGTGAACGGAGGGAATATGTCTGAACACCAAAATTTTTGGTGAGAATTGTTTGGTAAACTTGATTCTCAAATCAACACGACACTTTTATTGTCAACTTAATGCCTTATTGTCTTATCTTTTGCTGTTCCAACCTAGTGCTTTATGATGCTCGAATTTTGGGAGAAAAACATGTGCATGTAATGCCCAAATTATTTTTACAAGCCGTTTCTTTTTTAACATGACAACATCATGGTTATGCTCAATTTTTTAGTTAAACTTGGTATAGTCATGCAATTTGCATAGCGCACTTTCCCCCCCATGATCAGCTATATTTGTGAATGGAGGGGTTTGTAATTTGTGCTGTTTACACCAGTGAAAGACTTCTTTGACAATGAATGTTTTATGGCTCAATGCATGAGTGCTCATCATTTTGTAAGTGTTCAAGTGTACTCCTGCTCCCCCACCCCCGAGATTTTTGGCTACGACTATTGAACTACAAGAAATGACGTGTTAAGTTGGATCTCGCGGCAAACCAGTGGCGGAGACAGGCCCTGGGCCCCCCTAACAACAGTAAGTTATGCCTAATATGCATGTATACAGATGATTTTGGGCTGCTAAACTAGTGTAATCTAGTGGGCTGGCCCTCCTTAATAAGGATTAACAACACTCTGGTCCTCCTCACTCATTTTTCCTGGCTCCACCACTGCGGTGAACTGAGCCTACTTCAGATGGTTAGGTTCTTTCTGGTGGAACCAGCCCATCGAAAAGTTGGTGCCCGTAATTTTTCTGAATTTAGTTTAAACTTTCCGATGATGTATTCAGTGGAAGGAGACGCTCGTATCGACTACGGAGACACCTGTGGTGACTTCGTCAAACTCAAAATAACGTGCCGACTCACTCTCGTGGAGATGCTCATAGAAGTAGGATGTGCGTGCACGCATTCATAGAAGTAGGATGTGCGTGCCGACTCACTCTTAATTTTGTAGCACTTGTCATATTTTGTCTGTGAACACGTCATGGCAGGGCAGGCCGTGTTGTAGCCGGTTTCTTTTTATTCTGCTTCTGTGACATTTTAGGCGTGCCTCGTTGGAAGAATCAAGAGAAATAAAATCATGGGAGAACCATCACGTGGATGATTCTTCTTCCCATTAGTTGGTAAAAAGAACATACTGGCCGTCTGTTGCAAATGCTGCACTCATGCTGCCAAGGGTAATTTTTTTTCCTGAAAAATGGAGCGATCTGGTAAGCTGTTTCATTAACTTTGGCCACTAAAACCAGGGCAAAAAATTTCCTGAAAAATGGAGCAATTTGGCAAGCAGTTTCATTGACTTTGGCTCGCTAAAACTAGGGCATTTGTTTTTTACTCCCCTTGGCCTGGCCCAATGCCAAAAAGATGATCATTTAAAAAATCTAAAAGGAAAAAAGGTAAACAAAAAAGGAAGAAAAAAGTAAAAAAGGAGAGAAAAACAAAAAAAAGAAACATGAAAGATGAAAATCGAAAAAGAAATAGAAAAAGAAAAAAAGGAAGGAAAAAAATGTTCAGGAACCTTCTAGAAGGTTTCCAAAATCAGAAAAAAAAACGGCTGGGAATCTCTAGAAGGTTCCCAAAATCGGGATAGCTGAAATGATTAACGGGCCGGCCCAGATCGCGTCGCTCGCTCGGGAATCCCCTGTGCGAATCCTCGACAACTTGACGCAACTTGCGTAGTATATGGTTTTTCGACGCCAGCAAACCATCTTTACCGATTATTAGTACCATACCGGTAAATTACCAACCAGGCCCTCATCTTATAAACTGGATTGACTGCTTTTGCCTCGCGCCCCACGGTCGATAGACGGCCGTCAGCTGAGAAAAAAAAAGGCCACATCAGCGAGATTGCCTCTCGGTTGTACGTCCGTGGCTGCATCAATGCAAAACGTGTCCCTGCATTGATCAGAAACCATGGACCGAAGCTGATGCATATGGCCACCGTGGGACGCTGTGTGTGCTAGACACTAGCACCATGCTTTTTGAACATTTTTATTTATGCTTCCGTCCTACGTGTATGCTTTGATTTTTATTTATGTTTTAAAATATTTTTAAGTTTCCAAAACATGTCCAAATTTATTTAGAAAACTAGCTATATCTGCATATTAAATATATTTAATGGTTTTAGTTTGGTATTCTAGGTATTGATACATTTTTATATAAACTTGGTCAAACTTTACAATGGCTATTTTTTTAAAAGAAGTTAATGCACACTATATTTTTGGACGAAGGGAGCACATACTACATATGCGAAATCACATCATTTTTTAGCATAAGCTAGATCTTTAAAAGAGACCACGAGAAATTGTTTATTTATCCTAGAGATCACAATAAAATGTTCATATATCCCGCGGAAGTTACTGATAGTTAATGAAAAGAGTATTATGTGATTCATCTGATTTTCTGAATTCGCATAAATGCATATACACAAAATTGTATGTATCACCATGGAGCACACAACATTATTTTTGGTGAAAGAGGATTTGTATTACTCAATCAAATGATTACAATCTAAAGTACAAAAATCTATTGCATTGACTAGTCTAGAACCTAACCAAATTGCGGTATTACCTAACAAATGTTTGAAATATGCTCAAGTGGTAATTATTAGTAATACAAACTTTTACGGTTCCCTCTCATGATCTCCTTTATTTCATGCACCAAGAAAGAGTGACGCGATGGTTCATGCTTCGAGCTTTGAATCATCATCATGCCTTTTTGATATTTATTGATGTAAAAATTAGCACCATGTTTTTGATATATATCGACGTACAAATGAATAAAAATATTTTCGGAGATCCAATTCGGCTCCTAGGTGTCGGGGTTGAATCCGGCAGATCTCGGGTAGGGGGTCCCGAGCTGGTGATTTTGGCTAAATGGTAACATGACAAAGATGGACACGGGCTTTTACTAGGGTTCAGGCCCTCTCAAAGAGGTAAACCCTACATTCTGCTTCTATTGTATTGATTTTGGTTGGAGTACAAAATACAAGATGATCTACCTCGAGACCGTATGTGAATGAATCTGACCCTACAGTCTAAACCCCTTGCTTATATAGGCACCGGGGGTACCTAGGGTTACATGTAGCTAGGTCGGTTACATTGAGGGACAAACATGCCGATGATTTAAGCGTGTCTTGGAGTATGTCCCAAGTCTTCGCAGGATTCCATTTGAGTACACCCTGGGGCATGGCAAACATGGCCCACTCGTAGATTATCTGGGAGTCCCCGGCCCGACCCATGTTTGTGGGGTTGTCGTGGTTAGCATTCCATAGTCTAGGACACCGTTACCAGGTGTGTGCTCCTCATGAAAAATGATTTTTGAAATGTGAAAAAAATCAACACAAAATTTTGATGTGTTCATAGACACATCCAAATGCTACTTGCAAATTTTTAGGAAAAAAAGGTTAAGCATTTTGGACTGTGCAAAAAAAATCAAATTAAACACCAAATGTTGCATCTAAATTTGTTTTGTTTCACCAATAAAGCATTGCTACTCCGTTTCGCATGAAAATTGTCAAGTATGCTTCCGACACGAACACAAATATCTTTTTTTAAAATCAGATTTTTTTTATTTTTGTACTATTTTTTATTTTACTGTTCATGTAGGTGCAAATGCACCTGAAAGCCAAAATGCCATCCCCAAATGCACTACAATCTTGTTGTTTTTATAGAAACAACTATTGAGAGGGGGCATTTTAGCAATGAGGTTGCTATTTTTTTTGTGAACAAAGACACCCATAGGGCATCTTAGACTCGATTAATATCAAGGAAAACAAAAGGCCAATATAAAGGATTAACAACTGGACGTAGAATAACCAGTAAATAGTAAAATTACATTAAAAAAATACTAGTCGTCTTCTTCCTCTAATTGTACATCCATTTTTTGTTAGTTTGATTCTTTATGAAGGTGGAATCTTTCATTGACACCGTGATGAAGATATAGTGATTCGATGGCTACTTATACTAGATGTCTACTTATACTAGATGTCAAGGCTAATAGCTCATTCTCATCTACTCCTTCCGTTCCAAATTACTCGTCGTGGTTTTAGTTCAAATTTGAACTAAAACCACGACGAGTAATTTGAAACGGAGGGAGAATTTCTACCGAGAGATAAATATGCCTGTTTTGAACACATCCTTGTCTGTGACAGGCCCTTGAGAGATTTTCGTTGGGAGGAATCGGCATTGCCTACACGCTGGTTGCACAGGGCAGGATCCTGATGTTCTGGTACTGGCTGACCTACCTCCTCCTGAAGAAAAACAGAGCGAGGTACCAGCAGCTCCTGCCGCCCTCCGAGGAAGATCAAAGTAAGCAGCAGACGGAGTAGGCGTAATCATAATTTGCGTCATATTTATTCTGTGAAGACATCATGGCAGGGCAGGCCGTGTGTTGTAGTCAGTTTCCTTCTTTTTTTTCTGCTTCTGTGACATTTTAAGCATCCCTCTTTTGAAGAATCAAGAGAAATAAAATCGTGGGAGAACCATCACGTGGATGATTCTTCTTCGCATTTGAAAAAAATAAGAAACTGGCCGTCTGTTGCACATGTTGGGAAAGCAGCTTTTTTTTTGAGAATAGGAAAGCAGCTGTTCGAGAACCCAGCCGGTGACGTGGGCCTGTCTCCGTCGGCTTTTTTTTTTGAGGGGGCCTCGTCAGCAGCCCAGCTTAATAAGGGCCAACCGGCGGTGGTCCGGCCCAATGTACTCCTACAGGCCTCATCGGCACAGCGTAATGCGGGCTGACCGGTATGCCGCGAACCGTTAGCGTGATTAATTAGTACCGTACCGCTAATTGATGAACCAGGCCCTCAGCTTATTAACTGGATAAACGGCCTATGCTCTGCGCCTCCACGGTTTGAAGCACGGCTGTCAGCTGACCGAAAATAAAAAAGGCCTTTGCAGCGAGATTGCCTCTCGGTTCTAGGCCGCGTTGCCTCACCCAGTGTATAAGTCCACGGGCCGAAGCCGATGCACACGGTCGAAAAAACAGATATGTACATAAATAAAAAATCTGTATGCTCACCATGGAGCGCGCTGTACATAAATAAAAAACAGATATGTACATAAACAGATATGCACAATGCTTTTTTTGGCATGCCATTTGTTAGAGTTTTTTTTTGAATCAGTTTTCGTTTTCATTCATAAAAATATTCATGTATTCTAGTACTACAAAAAAAGTATTCATAGCTTGTAAAAACATATTCATGTGGTTATGAAAATTTGTATGCATCACCGTGGAGCGTGCTATTGTCTAGAAAATAGCATAATGTTTTCTAATAATTTTATTTGAGCATTTCAAACAAGACATGTTTTTTTGCTAAATTATTGATAGCTTCCAAGAAAATATTCATGTAGCCCATGAAATTTGTTTTGACCCCGCATAAAATGTTCACTCACCTCTCAATAATTGTTTCAAAAAATTTACAAAAAAAAATATTCACGTGTCTAAGAAAAGTTATTTTGTAATTACAAAACCAATCAAGTTTCATTGTTCATTCACATTTTTTTTATCTATGTACATCATGAAAATATTTCCTCTTGAGAATTATATATTTTCAAAGCAAAAGGTGAATACGTCACAAATACAATGGTTGACGAATTTTTTTGTTGGCTTCAAATCAGCTGTATATACATCTGATAAGGGCAAAAATGGACTCCCTCCATTCACAAATATAAGATGTTCTAACTTTTTTCTAAATCAGATGTCTATATGCATCTAATTCAAGAAATATATACTCATGTTTGTTCACTCATTTCAGCCCGTATGTTATTGAAATGTCCAAAACATCTTACATTTGTGAACGGAGGGAATATGTCTGAACACCAAAATTTTTGGTGAGAATTGTTTGGTAAACTTGATTCTCAAATCAACACGACACTTTTATTGTCAACTTAATGCCTTATTGTCTTATCTTTTGCTGTTCCAACATGGTGCTTTATGATGCTCGAATTTTGGGAGAAACATGTGCATTAATGCCCAAATTATTTTTACAAACTGTTTTTTTTACGTGACAGCATCATGGTTATGCTTAATTTTTAGTTAGATACGGTCATACAATTTGCATATCACATTTTTTCCCATGAGCAGCTATATTTGTGAATGGAGGGATTAGTATTTTGTACAGTTTACACCAATGAAAACACGAGTACATACATAGACTTCTTTAATGGAGGGGTTAGGTTCTTTGTGATGGAACCAGCTCACCCAGATTTAAATCCTAAACTTGACGTTGGTGCTCGTATTTTCTTGGATTTATTTCAGACTTTTCTGTATTTAGGCTTTTCAATCCTAAATCTTTTGTCAAACTCAAAATGATGTACCGACCTAGTCTCTCGAAGATGCTCATATAAGTTGGGTGTGCATGCGTGTGTTCGTAGTAGTGAGTGTATGTGCATATGTACGACAGTATGAGGGTCGGCACTGTGTTGAAACAATTGGATCACGCCCTGAAGGAAGCGGCTGATCGGACACACCCTGGGCAATCTTGGCAAAGCATCCTTGGGATATCATTTTATTCTCTTTCCTTTTGCTGAAAAAGGGGGCAATTTGACAAGCTGCTCTTTCTTTGGCTCGCTGACTTTGCATCGCCGAAACCAGGGCATTGTTGCGTATATGCACACACCGGCGAGCTAATCAATAAAACGGATCCTGTCGCTGCCCGAGGTGTAGCGCAGCGACGCCGAAGAGCTCCAGGGTGACGAACTGCAGTGCGCCGGCCAGGGGCGGACGCGCCGGAGAGCTTCTCCCATCGAGAATCCCAGCCGATGACGAGCATCTGCTCGTCGGGTGGCTCTGCCTGCCCGGCCTTCCTGTCTCTCGCCCCTGGGTCCGGCCCATTTCAGCCCAGCACGATAGGGGCCAAACCGGTGCTTCAGCCGACGGCGCCAACCAGGCCGTCATTAGCGATTAGTGCCCTAAAAAATCATTAGCGATTAGTACCATACCGGTTAATTAGGAACCAGGCCGTCATCTTATAAACTGGATTCACTGCCTTTGCCTCGCGCCCCACGGTAGATACACGGCCGTTAGCTGAGAAAAAAAAATAGGCCACATCAGCGAGACTGCCTCTCGGTTGTAGGCCCGTGGCTGCATCAATGCAAAACGCGTCCCTGCATTGATCAGAAACCATGGGCCGAAACTGACGCATACGGCCGAAAATCATATATGTATCACCGTGGGACGCACTATGTGCTAGACACTAGCACCATGCTTTTTAACATTTTTATTTATGCTTCCGTCCTATATATGTGCTTTGATTTTTATTTTTATTTTAAAAAATATTTTAAAGTTTACAAAACGCGTCCAAATTTATTTAGAAAACTATTTATAACTACAATATTAAATATATAAACATATTTAATGGTTTTATTTCGGTATTCTAGGTATTCATACATTTTTATATAAACTTGATCAAATTTTACAATGATTAATACACGCTATATTTTAAGACGACTGGATCACATATTAAATATTCGAAATCATGTCATTTTTTTTATCATAAGCTAGATCTTTTTTTTCAGGTAATAAGGTAGATCTTTAAAAGAGACCACAAGAATTTTTAATTTTATCCTAGAGATCACAATAAAATGTTTAGGTATCCTACGGAAGTTCTTGATAGCCAATGAAATGAGTATTATGCGATTCATGTGATTTGTTCTAAATTCGCATAAATGCATATACAATAAATTGTATGTATCACTTTGGAGCACACAACATTATTTTTCGTGAAAGAGGATTTGTATTACTCAATCAAATGATTATAGTCTGAAGTACATATATCTATTGCATTGTCTAGTCTAGAACCTAACTAGATTGCGGTATTACTACCTATACAAATGTTTGACATATGATGAAGTGCTAACTATTAGTAATACAAATTTTTACGGTTCCCTCTCATAATCTCCTTTATTTCATGCACCAAGAAAGAGTGACGTGATGGTTCATGCTTCGAGCTTTGAATCATCTTCATGCCTTCTTGATATCTATTGGTGTAAAAATTAGCACCATGTTTTTTTATATATATTTATGTATAAATTAATAAAAATGTTTTCGGAAATCCAATTCGGCTCCTAGGTGTCGGGGTTGAATCCGACGGATATTCGGTAGGGGGTTCCGAGCTGGTGATTTTGGCTAAATGGTAACATGACAAAGATGGACATGGGCTTTTAACAAGGTTCAGACCCTCTCGAAGAGGTAAACCCTACGTTCTGCTTCTATTGTATTGATTTTGGTTGGAGTACACAGTACAAGATGATCTACCTCAAGACCGTATGTGAATGAATCTGACCCTATGGTCTGAACCCCTTGCTTATATAGGCACCGGGGGTACCTAGGGTTACATGTAGCTAGGTCGGTTACATTGAGGGATAAACATGACGACGATTTAAACGCGACGCGGAGTATGCGCCAAGTCTTCGGAGGATTCCATCTTGGGTGCGCTGTGGGGCATGGCAAACATGGCCCACTCGTAGATTGTCTAGGAGTCCCCGACCTGGCCCATGATTGGGGGGTCGTGGTGGTGGTTAGCACCCGTTAGTCCATGACACCGTACCAGGTGCACATGCTCCTCGTGTGGAAAATGATTTTAGAAATTTCAAAAATCCAAACAAAATTTTAATATGTTCATAGTCACATGCAAATGCTACCTGCAAATTTTTAGGAAAAAGGTTAAGAATTTTGGACTGAGAAAAAAACAAATTGATCACCAAATGTCACCCCCAAATTGTTGCATCTAAATTTGTTTTTTTTTCACCAATAAAGCACTGCTACTCTATTTCGCATGAAAATTGTCAAGCATGCTTCCGACACTAACACAAAAATCTACAAAAAAGAATCATGTTTTTTAGTACTTTTATTTTACTATTCATCTAGGAGAAAATGCACCCGAGAGCCAAAACGCCATCCCCAAATGCACTACAATCTTGTTGTTTCTATAGAAACAACTATTGAGAGGGGGCATCTTTAGCAATTTGGTTGCTATTTTTTCGGAACAAAGACACCCATAGGGCATCTTAGACCCGATTAATATCAAGAAAAACAAAAGCCGGTATAAAGGATTGACAACTGGACGTAGAACAACCAGTAAATAGTAAAATTAAATTTAAAAATATACTAGTCATCTTCTTCCTCTAATTGTACATCCATCTTTTTTTGTTAGTTTGATTCTTTGTGCAGGTGAAAATTTTAATCGACATCATGATGAAGGTATAGTGATTCAACAGCCTGTACTTCTAGGGGATCATCCCCGGTCCAAAAAATGTTTATCGATCAAGGCTTCTCATCCTTTTAGATGGACGACTTGAGGCGTTTTCAAAAACCATTATTGATAATGTTTTTGCTGGTGAAAGAATGGCAACATCGTTGCCCCAATCTAATTTTGCAGCCTCTTTACCGTAGTCTTTGGTGTATTTCTTCAAGTAGAGATTGATACCGCGAAGAAGGTGTTTACAAGAGATTTCATTGTAATTCTTAGTCGTAGGAGTTACTTTGTATTTTTTTGAATCTTAAGTTGAAATAAGTGTACCTGTAATTGTTATGAGTATGAATAAAGTTGCATGTGTTTCTAAAATAAAAACAAAAACAAAGGCTTATAACATTCTTTAAATAAATTTATTGATTATAGGGAAACAACAAAGAAACTCTAAAATGCAATTTCGAGTGATACAATCGAATATTCTCTGCATTTCCAGTTCAAACTTAAAGCTACCTTTTGTTTTTATACTAGTAGAGCACTAGGACCAAACATTACAGCTCCCAGGCATGCAGATAGATTTTGCACCGGTCGATCCAAGGCACGCGCGCGGTCAGGTGAACTTGGCCAGCTCGGCAAGGAAGGCGCCGCCGTGCTCCTCCTTGAGAAAGCGGGACAGGACGTTGGCCCCGCCCTTGCCCCTGCGCGGCAGGCACGCCACGCAGGCCGGCAGCGACTCCGGCCCCGGGTGGCACATCACCCGCGCCGGCGTCCCGCCGCCAAAGTCCGTCGCCTCGAAGCCCAGGTTCCGCCAGCTCGTCACGAACAGCGCGCTGTACCCGAACAGCGTGTCCTCCACGCATGGCAGCAGTGGCACGCCTTCTTCTCCTTCTCCGGCGAAGGTGGCCGGTATCTGCTCCTTGCTGCTCCTGATCAGCTTGACCACGTCTTTGATGTCCCCTTCGACCACCTCACGGATCGTCGGAGGTGGCGCGATTACCTGGGTCGTGACGCAGTTGCTGTAGTAGCCCTCGGCGGCGCCGACGGCCCTGCGCGCGTCGGCCGCGAACACGAGCGGCGCCGGGTTGTCCGGGTCGTCGTCCGGCATGATAACGCGGGAGCGGCACTGCCACATGACCGCCGTGACCGCCTCGAATACGGTGCACGGCGCGCCTAGCTCGTTGCCCAGCTCGGCTTTGATGCGGTCGATGGCGCTCATCGGCACGGTGATGTCGAGGTAGGCGTAATCCTTGGGCTTCAGCTGGCCAACAATGGTCTGCTCTATGGCGGCGGCCAAAGGCGGGAGGTCCGGCAGGAGCTGGTCGGCGCAGGTGACCGGAGGGACGGACGGCTGATCAAACCCGCGGGCGAGCTCGCCCACTGCCCGTAGGAGCAGCGCGATCCCTGTGCCGTCGGCGACGACGTGGTTCCACGTGACCCCAAGAACGAACGCGCCGCAGGAGAACTCGGTCACCTGCATGAGCAGCAAGGGATCGGCCACGCGGCAGCTGGCCTCCGGGTATTCCACGGCGAGGTCTTTAAGCAGCGCCGCGAATGGCGGGTCGAAGAGCTTGACGTCCACTAAGGCGCAGCTGGCCGTCGCGGCCACGAACTCGACGCCCTCGCCAGTGCATGCGATGCAGAGATCGCCGTCGTCGTCTCCCACGACGACGCGGCCTGCAATGAGGCGGAAGTGGTCCAGAGCGCGGGACAGCGCCCTCTTGATGGTCTCGGCGGGCTCGTGGATGGCGCGGTCGAAGACGTGGAACGACGAGAAGGAGGAGAAGGCGAGAGGCTTGTCGAAGGAGGAGACTTTGATGTGGTCGGCCGGCGTCGACTGCTCCGTCGACGGGCGGACCAGCAACGGACTACACTTGGACACGATTACCCTCATTTCCAATAGGAATCTCAAGTTCTCAGCTAAGTGGTATTGCCTCCGCTGGGCATTTTGCCCCGGCTTATATACAAGTGCTTGTCTACTTTTTTTTAATACAGCACAATCAAAGTCGCTCATATACATGAGTAAACACTCACCTCTATGAACACATGCACGCACACACTGTTTCTATGAGCACCTCGGAGTGATTGAACGGCGGGTGGAAGAGCTTGACGTCCACCAAGGCGCAGTTGGCTGTCGCGGCCACGAACTCGACGTCCTTGCCGGTGCATGCGATGCAGAGATCGCCGGCGTCGTCTCCCACATCATAGGATTTTTTCATTAAGTAGGAATAGGAAAGAAGATATCCTTTGTTTCACATTATAGGATTTTTTTTCATTGAGTCTAGGCTAATGTTTATTTTTTTTATGAAATGTGGAGAATATAAAGATTTCCTCCGTAGAAATAGGATTCCATTCCTACGAACCAAATAGCTCCATAGGAATTTTTTCTATAAAAATTCTATCTATAAAATTCCTACAAAATTCCTCCAAACCAAAGGAGGCCTAAGTGATAACGCTTTCTTTGGGCATTTTGGCCTGGCTTAATTATACGCACAAGGCCCTGATTCGGTTCTTCAAGTGAATCTCCTCCTGACAAAACAAATCCTTGGGTCCGCATGCATGACGCCTCGCGCGGATGTACGCCTTCTTCTTATTTCTTCGATTCGATTCGATTCCTTCTCCACTGCTGCTACTTTTTTTTATTGAGAAACGATCGAGTGCTGTTTTTTCTTTTGCCAAATTTCTTTATTTATTACCCTACCTTTCGAATCCAATGCCTTGATGGATGGATGGAGAGACCAGACCACGACCGGTCATATTACTTCCTCCATTTCGAAATAGATGACTCAACCTTATACTAATTTTAGTACAAAGTTAGTATAAAGTTAGATCATCTATTTTGGAAAGGAGGGAGTACGTGTGTCGGTGCGTGCGTTTGTTCCAGCAAACCTACGTCTACAGCCACCCATGCCACGCACGCACGCACACACTGTTCTGTGAGCACCTCGGAGTGACTGAGCCGGCGTAACATCTTGAGATTGACAAAATCGCCACAGACATCTCATAGTCGACGGGAGTGTCTCATCCTACAGAATGAACATCGCCCTGAAATAAATTCAGAAAAATACAGACATCAATGTCAAGTCTAGTACTTAAACCTCGATGGATTGGGATGCCATTGTTCTCCTACATCCAATTTGTTGGCACTATCTTCAATGTACGTAAAAGTTGATGGCTTGTTATTTGGTTCTCCCCTTAGAGGCAACATGGAGGAAAGAATTCTAGTTTAGAAAGTTATCTGAATGTTTATAGATTTTTCGTAGGTCTAGAATTATTGAACGACATGGCTGGCAAAAATGCTTGACGTATAGGCTTTTACGGGGATTTTATAGGCTCCTTAAGAACTTCCGAACATCCCCTTCCTGAATTCAAAAGGGGTGGGCCGTGCCTCTACTACTGACTAATTAAAGGCTGCCATAACATCCAGTAATCCCCTTATCCCTGTAACACCTTGTACGTGTAGCAAAGCTCCGTGCCCGGTTCTCGACCATTTGTTATTAGGAACACAATTTGGATGAGCAATATAGGATTGGGTCATCAAGGAAACAATTTTTTCATTACTTTAAGCTCCGCTCTGGGCCTTCCGGGTGTTACTCTTCCGTGACTATTGCTCAATCCATTGAGAAATAGGAAAATTCTTGAGCCGACTAATAGTCAAACATTTTTTTTGGACGAAACATTATTTCTTAATAAGAGATATACTCATAAATTGGCACACACATAGAAACACAAATTATTCTAAATAACATAAAATAAGGGCATTGATATTACCCTAAAGGAAGAAAGATAATGGGATAAAGAATAACAATAGATAAACAATTCACAGTTCCACAATATGGAAAAAAAAAACGTACACTTTTCAGACAACGATGTGATTTACACGCCAATTTTTGCATGACGCGGCATATGGGACATGGCAGAATCCATAAAATCATCACATTTAGTTTAGCAGTGGATCTAAAATGCCTTCCATACTCATTAGACCAACTAGGCGCTGACAAGACATTCTACACCAACATGACACCAAGCGAAAATGTTATTGAGAGTAATGAACCAAATTTTTGTAAGACAAACAAAAATGCATTTGGTTGGTTACTTAAAACTGAAGGATCTTGCCTTGCCAACATTGTAGGGAAGACACAGGGACCGGGACATGCATGCATGCATGCATGCAGGCCAAGATTAGGAAAGTGGTTTCGTGACTAGAGCATGCCCTACCCATCCCACCTCTTATGCTTTTCCTTTTGATTGTAAATTATTTGAATCTATTATACCTTTTGAATTGAAATACCATTTTATATTTCATTCGCATCTTCGTTTTCCTTGTAAAAAGGGCTGTGAAATAAACCCACTTTCGAATACATTTTGACTAGTTTCAAAAACTTCAGCAAGTTTCAACTACTCTCTTCATATCAAAATATAAGATGGTTTTTTATACTCCCTCCGTATCAAAAAAGGTCTTATATTTTGATACAGAGGAGTACTAAAACTTAATATAACAAATTATAAATTCAGCAAGTTTCAAAACCTAAAACTTAAATCCTAAACCCTAAGCCCTAACCATCGAAACCTAAGCCCCAAGCTCTAACCTTAAACCATAAACCCCCAAAAGAAAATGAAACTTGGTAAAATTTGGTGAAACTTTGTAGATCTTAACATCACGACTATGGAGTTTAAATATTTGAATCTTGGTAAAATTGTAAAAAAAGGGTGTCTAAATGTATTCAAAATTGATATTGTTCGAAAGTATACTCGTTCCAACGAACACAATATGCAAACAAAACTTAATTTAGACTTGTTAAAAGATAAAATAGATTCAAATTTTGAGATGATATGAAAAGGCATGAGAGGTGGGGTCGGTGGCTCATGCAACTCTGCCAAAAGCTGGCATGCATTGAACCCAATGCAACAATTAAGGGCTAATGAAATAAACTAGTGCATCAATTTTTAAGCAAATGGATTGCCGTATGCATGTGTACGTGTGTGCCCCTGCGAATTTTCAAACATTGTAAGCACTGTCAATAATTTGGCACCAAACAAATGGAGTCCAAACCTTTTAAACTTGCCAATATATTACCTTGGCAGAAGGTGGCTTCAAACCAAGCAACCCCTTCATATACGAGGCATCCAACTAGTTTTTGTTTTGTTTTCTTCCTTGTTTTTTCTTTCTTTTTTGCAAAGAAGAGCTTTGGATCTAACTAGCTGAGTCGAACATGCTGTACTTTTTTGCACTGTTCCTTGGTTGCTTCGGTGCCTCCCTTTTTTCTCCGTCGAGGAAGGGACATGGTGTTGGATCATGGCTTTTGGGTCTCCGTCAAAATCTAGCTAGCTATCTTCATCCAACTGTTATGGCCTTTTGGGCCTTGGCTTTTGGAGAGAGTGGGTCCAAAATTAGGAAGATAATTTCGGAGATGTTAGGTTAAGTGTTTTTGCTGGCTCTGGCTCAAGGTTCATGTTAGCCTGTGGTAACAAATTAGGTGCCAACCTGGGACATAAACATAATTTACATTTGTGGATAGTACCAATGAGATGGGGTGCCTTGTTTACAACTCGGCTCAGTGTTGCTTCTGCTGTGAGGTCAGTTGCTATGTATGGAGTCCTTAGTCCTTACTAGTTGTACTACTCTTTTTTTTTGGGAGAACTAGTTGAAGTACTCTATAATAGAGAGGTACGTGTTGGTGTTAGTACCAATCAAGGCACCCATCTCATTGGTACTATCCACAAATGGGCAGCATTCCTGCAAGAAGCAATCCCGCCACCGCCTTTGGTGAGCTGCCACCCTTCCAGCCACTCAACGACGATGACATACGCTCCTACCTCCACAAGGCCGTCGACTTCGTTTCTGACTACTACAAGTCCGTCGAGTCCATGCCGGTGCTGCCCAGCGTCAAACCTGGCTACCTGCGGGATGAGCTCGGAGCGTCT
Organism: Triticum urartu; assembly: GCF_003073215.2. Classification (NCBI taxonomy): domain Eukaryota; kingdom Viridiplantae; phylum Streptophyta; class Magnoliopsida; order Poales; family Poaceae; genus Triticum; species Triticum urartu. Next base: position 2,984,881 of record NC_053024.1, on the reverse strand, counting down.
CCGCCGGTGCACCCAGCCCCTTTCGACGTCGCCATGAAAGAGCTCAGGGCGTCTGTGGTGCCTGGTATCACACACTGGGCCAGCCCAAACTTCTTCGCGTTTTTCCCGGCGACCAATAGCGCGGCTGCTGTCGCCGGAGACCTCATCGCCTCCGCAATGAACACCGTCGGGTTCACGTGGCAGGCGGCTCCTGCTGCTACGGAGATGGAGGTGCTCGTGCTCGACTGGCTCGCGCAGCTTCTGCACCTTCCAAGGAGCTTCATGAACCGCACCGGTGCTTCCCGGGGGACGGGCGGCAGCGTCATTCTAGGGACGACGAGCGAGGCCATGCTCGTCACGCTTGCCGCCGCCCGTGACATAGCGATGCGCCGGAGTGGGGCCGGGATTTCGAGCCTCGCCGTCTACGCCTCTGACCAGACCCACACCACGTTCTTCAAGGCGTGCCGGCTGGCGGGCTTCGACCCTGCAAATTTCCGCTCCATTCCCACCAGGCCAGAGACTGACTACGGCGTCGACCCGTTGAAGCTACTCGCGGCCATGCAGGCTGACGCCATGGCCGGCCTCGTGCCGACCTACGTTTGTGCCACGGTGGGCACCACGTCCTCCAATGCTGTTGACCCCATAGGTGACGTCGCCAAAGTCGCGGCTATGTTCAATGCGTGGGTCCATGTCGACGCCGCCTACGCCGGCAGCGCGTGCATTTGCCCAGAGTTTCGGCACCACCTCAACGGCATCGAGCGCGTGGACTCCATAAGCATGAGCCCGCACAAGTGGCTGCTCACGTGCCTGGACTGCACCTGCCTCTACGTGCGTGATGCAGACCGCCTCAGCCAGTCGCTCGAGACTGATCCCGAGTACCTCAAGAACGAAGCTAGCGTGTCCGGCGACGTCACTGACCTCAAGGACATGCAGGTCGGAGTCGGCCGCCGCTTCCGTGGCCTCAAGCTTTGGATGGTCATGCGCACCTACGGCACCGCCAATCTCCAAGAGCACATCCGCAGAGATGTCGCCATGGCCAAGATGTTTGAGGACTTGGTCCATGCTGATGATCGGTTCGAGATCATCGTGCCGAGAAACTTTGCTCTGGTCTGCTTCAGGATCAAGGCGACTGGAGTTCAGGCCGCCGACGAGGTGAACCGGTTGCTCATGGCAAACGTGAACAAGACCGGCAAGGCGTACCTTACGCACACAGTGGTAGGTGGCAGGCTCGTCCTGCGCTTCGCCGTGGGATCGTCACTTCAGGAGGAGAGGCACATTTTGAGCGCTTGGGAGCTCATCAGGAAGACGGTCAGTGAGATGATGAAGTGAGTTCACTATGGACTATCCAGCCGTGACATTACATATCTATGGTCTTCATTTATTTTTCCAAATAAATATGAACATTTTTTTACAAATATATATATGAACATTTGTTGCGACTCTTGATGGATATATAGCTACCTGGTGATTTTGTGTTCGCCCAATTGGTTGTAAAAGAGTGGTCATGAATAGTTAGTACACGGTAATACTTGGTGTCTGATGTTCACTGAGCTGTTACTGCATAAAGGGAATTCTATTAATCTGTCACAAGATTATTTTTTTTTTGTGGAGAAATCTGTCAATATATTATTGATGACACGTGTTGCCGCGACGCCGTATTGCAAGGGAGTGATGCAAGTATATGAAGAGAAGCCATATTACTTTGTAGTCAAATTGGCATGAAGTAATATCTACATATTTGTTATGACCTTTTGAAGTAAGACGATTTCATATAAGAAGTAGACGGTTAATATTGGAATGTTATGTTTCTGGTGAGCTACTATAGGAGAGTTTATCCATTACTATGTCGATACGTTTCATCGTGCATTGTTTACCCCCTGTCTAATCTACTTTCGATGAATTACCCATAGTTGTAGATAGCTTGCTAAGGATCTTAGCGGCAGACCTCTTTTAAATGCTATAGTGGGCTATTTAAAATGTGTCTTCATGTGTTTGGATCAAAGACTCTTAGCGCATGACCTCTTCTAAATGCTATAGCATGCTATAAAGGAGCTATAGCGAGCTATTTTAAATCATGGAATTACCTGAGCTTGCAGTGGTGTGGATTCAATCGTGTATCGGAGCATAGTTGCAGAACGACCATGTTTCGTGATCACATTGCAAACATAATGCAGCCTTTTATTCATATATTTTGTGCGAATCACGACTCTTTTTCGGCCCCAAAGGACTGCTACTTTGATGAATCAAGCGGTATTAATTCCTAATGCTACTCCTACTCAGCATTATAGGACAGAGTCGTTAGTAGCAGTTGCCTGAGTTTTTCCACTTTCTTTGGTCTCCTCCAATTCAACTCTTTTAGGGAAGGCTATTTACCAAATGAGTCCGTGCAGCTTGCTACAAAACATAAGAATCACTATGAATACAATTTGCACCCGTATCGGCTTCTTTTGAACTAGCAAATAAACTTTCAAAACATTTTTCCAAATAACTTTGAATATTTAAAAAATATACGACCACTGTCTAAAATATGTTAAAAAATCATGACACATATTTTCATATTTGTTCTTTGTTTTCTACAAACGAAACAAAAAAAAGCGAAAAACAGAAAACAAGAAAATAGAAAAATACTAGAATAGAAAAAGAAAAAGGAAACTAATATAAATAAAACAAAATACATAAATATGAATATATATAAAGAAATGAAATTGTGGAAAAAATAAAAGCACAGAAAAAGAGAAAACATTGGCACAAAACCATGCAGCTCCACAAAAGGCATATAAAAAACCATCGGAGTCTATGGCTACTGGGCTGGCCCAGTGGCATTGCCCATTAGGGAGCGCAGTGTATGGGGGCAACTAATTAGGAGTTACTAGCAAGATGCCCGTAGCACGGAGGAAGTAACAAAAGATCGGGTGGACATTGTTTACTTAATAAGTGGAGCCTGCTGAACAATAAAAGATGCACCAAGATATCAATGAAAGTGATGCCATATTGTTGCTAAGTACATATCGAGGAAAATCAAACATATGGTTTCCTGATGAACCCTGTTGTCTAAGCTAAATATTTTCTTCTCAATTTTCATCTTGCAAAAGACTTGTTATTCTCCCTACCTAGCTTTCTCATTGCTCTCGACAAAGAGCATGGGGCAAATGAAAAATATGTTCACACACATTTTGGCAATTGCGACGACGCCAATCACCTTTTGTTTAACACATGCTTCTGTAGTATATTTAGGCAAAGGAAAAAATAATAGACGGCACTTGCAGTACATTTTGCATGGGGCAAAGAAACAAAATGTAAGTAAAATATGCTCCTGAATCATATGTACTCCCTCCGTAAACTAATATAGAAGCGTTTAGAATACTAAAGTAGTGATCTAAATGTTCTTATATTAATTTACATACGAAGTATATAGAAGGGGTGAGTGCACATACACGTATGTACAAAAATATTAGTATTGAATTAATTCTAACTTTCTTACATTTGGATGTACTTCCTCCATTTGTAAATACAAGTGCATTTATAGAATCTAATATGGGCTACATACGAAGCAAAATGAGTGAATCTAAACTCTAAAATACATCTATATTTATCTGTATGTAATTCATATTCAAATCTCTAAAAAGAATTAGTATTTAGGAACTGAGAGAGTGTACTTTCTAAAAACAGAGAAATCACCACTGATGTTCTGGTAGGTGGTTTCGGAAGCTACTGAAGGACACGAGGAGCCGACCGATAGCACGCGTTCGCACTGTCGCATTAGCACAACCTCGTGGAGATCATATACTACTCCAGCCTCCAGGGATTTCGGCTCTCGCAAGCACTTCTTGGTGTGCAGCTGTGCGCGGTGTTGCAGTGCGACAACTTCAAGTACCACTCCCGGGAGTACGCGGTGATGCCGCCACCCCTGCCAGCGGCGGACGACACGCTGCTCGCCTGCGTCGGCGGGGTATTGTACTGGATGAGCGACCCGCCAGCAGGCTGTCGTATTCCTTCGTCCCGCACCAGCCGTTCTACCAGACAAGACGGAGGACAACAACATGAACACCAGAGCATGCGCGCAGCAACAGCAACCGGTGCCCATGTCCGAGCGGCCGGAGCCGCCGGACCTTGTCAACCCAATACGCGTGCCCCATGGCCAACCGGGTCTTCGCGCCCGCGTCGAGGTCAAACTTGGACATGGTAGCAACCACCGCCATGTTTCCTTCTCCAACAGCTAGATCTAGAAGGAAGGAGTGATGCCGGAGAAATATCAAATCCAAATCTGCTTTATTGAGACCGTAACTACAACTAATCTATACAAGAGACATGAAGCTCCGCCAACTCAACTCCGGCGGACGCGGGAGGAGAGGGGAGGGGCCAACAACATGAAAATTGGGAGCGAGAATCTGTTTCGCCAGGGAAGGAGAAGCCTCTAGAGACCCGGCGGTTGGCTCGGCACAACACATCTCAATCCCAATCTCAGCCTTAGATTACATATCAGACGGTTCATATGGCTCAAAGACAGACACATCATCGCCATCAACTCATATTTTTATAGGAGTAGAGATCCCTTATAGGGCTCCCGTAAAGATCAGTATCTAGACCTAGACGCGTGTGAAATGGTGTGCTTCTCAAAAAGTAAAAAAAAAACAGGCTATGCTTCTGCAAAGCACAGTCTGTCCTACCCGAAAAGGGAAAGGCAAGATGTGCTTTTCGAAAAAGAGAAAAGCACAACCGATGCTTTCATGAGTAGTATAATTGTGCTTTCCGAAAATGGAAAAAACATAGTCTATACTTCCGTAAGAAGCACAGTCTGTGCTCCCCCCCTCCCAGAAAAAGTGAAAAGCACAACTCTGCTTCTGGATTCTGGGTTTTTTCCTTAGGTTTTCATTTGTTTTTTCAGGTTTTTAATTTTTATTTCTTTTTTGTTCAAAAAAGTCATGGAAACACTCCTAGGTTGCCACAAGTGATGCACATGCACTTGTCACAATGAATAAACGTGGGAGTAACATTCGCGAGGGATGCCCCCTAACTAGGGATTTCTGCTATATATCACTCGTAGCGCCCCGACAGCGAAAGCCGTCGTCCCTCGGGTTCGGCCCACCTATCCTCCAGCCCATCATCGTACGGGCCAATCATTCGTTCCAAAAAAATTAAGTGGTAAATACATGTGAGCGCTATGTCTCGCATTAAGCGAGACGGTAGCAACTCTCGCTGAAGCATTTTCTCCCCTTGTGTCGTATTGGGATCGGTCCCTTGTCTCCAGGGAGATCGCACGCTGCGCTAGGCACTTGTTCAACATTTGATTAAAAATATTCAAACACTTGTTCAACATTTTTTCAAATGCTCGATTAACATTTTATATACATGATCAAATGTTTTCATCATTTATTTAATACATGGTGAACATTTTTTCTATACACATTTAACATTTCCCATATGCTTGACTAACATTTTTTAAATACTTGTTCAACATTTTTTTTAAATGCTTGATTAACATCTTTATACACATGATCAACAAAATTCATCGTTTTTTTAAAATAAGTGATCAACATATTTTATATACACGTTCAACATTGTTCGAACACTTATTCAACAATTTTTTTAATACTTGTCCAACATTTTTTAATACCTATTCAACATTCCAAATATACTTGTTCAACATTTTTCAAATATTTTTTCAATATTTTTCAAATGTTTTTTGTAGAGTGTTTCGCGTGTTATATATATATATATATAGAGAGAGAGAGAGAGAGAATATTTTAACATATAAACAAAAGTAAAAAATAAAGCAAAAAAAAGAGCATTCCGCCTGCCGCGCGCGTGGGCCGGTCCATTTTGGTCGACTCGTTGAAGGGCGAGATGGACGCCAGTAAATAGGCACACTGCCAAGGAAAAAAGATACTACATACACCGAGGGTCACAAAACTTACGCCAGAGGGTCAGTTTGGTTCATAAACCTAGTAGAGAATTACATATCTCCGTTGGATTGTCTATGTATAGACTATACACACAGCTGAGAGCATACATTGCGTACAAATGAATAATGAATCAATCAATCAAGAAGCATGGTGCATAACGGATCCCGCCGCCTGACCGAGGAAGTGCAGGACTGCGAAAGCGGAGACCGGCACGCCGGCGAGCAGCATGGCGACTACGGCCGCAGCGACGCCAGGCCTGGTGCCCATGGCCAGCAGCTGCAGCGCTCCGGCGAGCACGGACACGTCGGAGACGTAGGCCGGGTAGTAGCGCTTCTCCCAGTCCGCCCACCCCGGCGGCGCCTCGTAGTTTGTCTCCGCCATCCGCGCCTCCCGGATCCTCCGCCGGAGCACCGCCATGCCCTCGTCCACCAGCGCGCCCCCGTAGTGGTGGTCCTGCCCGAAAGCGGCGCAGCGCCTCGTGCTCTGTCGCAGCGCCAGCAGACCGTGGCACGGCACCGACTGCGGCCTCCTCGGTGGCAGCACCGGACAGCGGCGCGGCGGCGACCCGTAAAGCTGGCGCCCAGGCCCGGAGGATGCCGGCCGCACCGTCGCCGGTAAGGAGAGGGCGGACGACATCGATGGAATCGAATCGGCTGAAGAATGAGCCGAACGTGTGATCTGTCAGACACGAAGATGAGACAGCAAGAAAGCGATGGAGGGAGGAGCAGGAATGAAGCAATGGAGGGAAGTGAATGCTGAATAATGGCGAGAGATGCAGCTCGATCGAGTGGGTGTCGTTGCGTCTTATAGGTAGTGGTAGAGAGAGCTCACGCGGTTTCATGGACGGTCATCCTTGGCGGGTTTTGGCCGGTGATTTGGAATCTCGTTGTTTAATTGTGGTTTGGATCCAGCTGACGATGGATGGAGCGGTAATCACCTAGCTAGCTCGTTAAGCAACAACACGACAACCACGAAGGACCATGGATTCCAACTAACACCTGCCTGCCTACCGCCTCTCAGTTTCATCGATTAAATGATCAATCATCGATGAGTTGAATCGTACTCCTACCAGAGCGCCAGGTAATTAAAAAGAGTATATATGTACCTACATATATACTGTTTTCATATGAGTTGAACTGGTAGTGCCTCGGTAGCCTGGGCGGCGGGTTATTTATTTTAAGGAAAAAAAGTCCAAGCAACATGTTCTCTGGATGGGTATATGTACTTAGTACTAAATTAATTTGTATGATCAACCACCCTTCAAAAAAGAAATTGTATGATCAAAGACTATGGTTTTTCCACAACGAATTTCTGACTTTATTTATAGAGAGTGAGATTGATTCATTTTCTCTTTATTGCCTTCTATTGGAAGGAACGCAGCTGACCAGGCATGCTGAATACACCAACTTTTTTGCATTGAACTGAATTATAAATAGTCAGCGAAGGAAACATGCGCAGATGATCATAATCATCGCATATGTCACCAACGTATAGTGCCGGTCCATCCCAGCACCTTGGGTCGAACTACTCTATCATTTTCCCGTCGTAGTGTATTAGTCTCTTCGTATTTTATGCCAAATTTTAAACATAAATCTAACTAACAAAATGTTAATACATGTCACCAAAAAATATATTGTTGGATTCGTTTTTTAACATAGTTTTCTACAATAATAATTTTGCTATGCATAACTTATATTCTATTAATTAAAATCATGGTTAAAATATGACCCTAAATATGGTTGAGACTAACAAACCGGGATGGATGTACAATAGTACCTCGAATTCAATTAGATCATAGTTCCACCCGCAAAAAAATAATTAGATCATAGTTCATCCAAGTATCCTACTAGTACAGTAGTACCTCGAATTTAATTAAATCATAATTCAACCAAGTATCCTACTAGAAAAGGCTAATTAGTTCATTCATCCATGTGCATTGGTCTCTCTATAACAAAATATTGCAAGAAGTTTTGTTGCCCTATGCAAAATCAAAAACATCTTACATTTTGATACAGAGGGAGAGAGTATAATGCTTCTAGCTACCATAGGATAACACATCAGAGATGTCTATATACACCAACCTGTCTTTGAAGGTAATCCACGGTTTTCCAGTGATCAATGTTGCAGAGGGAAATACCTAATGTGTTCTCTGTTGGAAGGAACATGCTATGCATTCTGGATCGACTACTTGAATTCTTTTTTTCAGCCGAATAAGATATTAATAAACACGTGCATATTAATTAATCGTCGCATACATCACGAGAACATGTGCTGGCCGCGGGTTTATCATTTTTCTTTCTCTGATTATCTGTCACCGCCTCAACGCCTAGCTACCTCGAGGCTCTTTTCTAGGTTATTTAATTGATCCATCCACGAATTAGTCCTAGGCCCAGAAAGAGCTCCAGGAAAGTCTACGGGCAAGCAGAGACGTCCATATCGACCAGCTGCTATCAATCGAATCATCCATTTGCAACTCTCATATCCACTTGAACACCTCTGACGATGATCGATCACATGGTGTGAGTAAGTGCTGTTAGGAATTAATTAATTAGGTTAATTAACTATTAATCACTGCTATGTCGGTGCCACTTTTGACAACTGCCTCTCCTTTTGTAACCGCCTTGTAAACTGGGTATAAATACCCCAATCTTCAATCAATAGAATAACTGTTTAATCCATTCGTTCCTCTCTCTTTTTCTTCTTTACACGTTATCAGCACTTTGTCCTAACCTGGAGCGAGCGATTCGGCCACCCACATCAATCCGTCACCGGCGACGTCCTTGATGCCCGAGAGGCAGCAAGGTTTCTCCGACACGACCGGATGCCCAGCGTTCCTTGACGCATCTCGTTGTCCCCGGCGGCAGCCCACGCCCTCCGGCGCGTGGTGCGAGCACGCCTCACCCTGCAGAGCGGCACGGCGGCGCAGGTCTCCAGACGGCGCGTGGTCGCGTGGCCTCGACCTCCCGCATCAGCCTGAGGCGTTCGCGGCACAGGCGCAGGTGCTGCGAGTCTCTCGATCAGGGAAGAAACCAGATGCAAAGAGAAAGAAAGCACAAAATTCAGAGAAAGGTCAAGAACAGCAGAACGGCAAGCGGATCAGAAGAAAACATACAAGATCCCTGTGACACATCTCGTACAAAACGACAATAATGCAAAGACCAACTCTGCATCATACATCAATCAGGTGATTCAATTCCGATTTCGTTATACTAACCTCTAGTGCATCGTTTTTAATGCCGTCCAAAGCAAACTTCGGCAGCAACCCATGGCCCGGTCGACGTTTACCTCGGCTAGGCTCCTCGCGGAGCGGCGACATCCTTCGGCCCGGCTGCTCCCAGCGCTGCACCCCGAGGCGGCCGTGGACCACGGCCCCGGCGTGGCGGAGGATGCACTCCGGGCCTGCATTTTTTTCGATGAGGCGGCCAGGCGCGTAACGCACAACGGCGGTAGCGGCCAACGGCCGGTGCCCGGCATGGCAAAGCCTGGCAGCAAACACGCCCCGCACTGCACAGCGGCAGCAGTTACCATGGCCCCGACGCTCGCATGGGATAAGAAATTGGGGATCTTATCTTCTTTGGAATTTATTCAATTCAACCCTGTACTTAGAGATAATCATATCTTGCCCCTGCAGTTTCAGATCCAGTAAGACTTAACTGGGATTTACTAAACCGCAATGTTTTAGTACCCCCAGATTTCTCTGAAATTGTCAATTCAGTCTCTAAACACTTGCGGTTGCAGTTTTTAAGTCTACAGACTTTTTGGTCTGCATTTTAATCTATGTACTTGCTGTAAAGCATATTAAAAAAGTTGTAATGTGTTCAATCTTCTTGCCTCATGCAATTAAGTCTACAGACTTTGTTTGGTCAGCATTTTAATCTATGTAACTTGCTGTAAAGCATATTAAAAAAGTGTATGTGTTCAATCTTCTTTGCCTCAATGCAATCTCTATAACCATGTAACTATGTACAAACTCTTATTTTGGCAAATTGAAATATATTTTTCTTGCAAATGTTGATGTAAACTCATACTATACAAAAATTATAGTATGAGACTATCTTCAAATTTTATTTGTTGACCACAAGGTATTGGTGACATCTACTGCAATCATTTTGCAGATTATCCATCACTATTGTGAGGTCTACATCTTGTCATTTTAACAAGATGACTACCTTCGAAGTGCTCTTCCAAATATTAATATTACAAGATATCATAAGGTAATACTGGCATCTACTGCAAATTTTGCAGACTATCCACTATTACTGTAAGGTCTACATCGTGTCACTTTGATAGATGATTACCTTCAAAGTGATTTCATATATTTAGCATAACATAAGGTAATAGAATTATGAACATCTACTGACAAAAGTCAGACTATGCTTTCTATTACTGCGAGATCTACACCACATCCGGTGACTATCTTCAAAGTGTTATCCTATATAAATTGAGGTCTACACATATGAGTATATAGCATCAGCTATCGTAAAAATTTGCTCCTCTGAAGCAATTGTTGTTGTTCACTAAAAAGAAGATATTTACTCTCATAGTAAAAGGTATTCATGCATGAACACTACATGCTGAAATAACATATATTTTTCATGAATATTAGTTAATTAAGCCTCACTTTGCTTGAAAAAGTCATAGAATATTACTCAAGTATTGTCATATCCTGGTAATTACCTTCTATTACATAGTAAAATACATGGCAATGGAGCGTATGTCACTATTTATAATTATGGTGTCGTCCATCCATCAAGATGGATCCCATAATTTATGGTACCGATTGAGTGTCTCAACATTTTCGCAATGTCCACATCACATTGTGGTTATACTTTCATAGTGACTAAACTAATGTTAAACATGCAACGTCTATGTTTCTGGCGGTGACTCTAAAGTTGCAACGCTCATATGCATTTTATGTGTCACCAACTTCACTTACTTCTCAAACTAAGTACATAATGGATGAATATTTATTCATCTCGAATGTTTCACTTAAGAGAAACATGCTGCCATGAGCACATCGCGAATGATCACCCATTCGTTTTTCAAGACCTCAAGTCTATCTCAGCTCACAATTCTGTCATTTAATCAACTTCAAGTTGAGATCCCATGATCAAATATTTTCATATGTAATCCGGTTGAAAACCACTTAATACCCTTTACATCCTCATATGATGGTATTATCATTTTTCCATGATGGAGAAACATGGAATTTCTTAAAATCATCAGATTCACCCAACGGGTTCTAACCCATTATTTGTAATTCTTGCTAGTATGAGGACTTCAAAGACAACCGAAGACGGAATTACCTCTTAATAGGGAATAAATCATTTTCAAACGATCACAAAGACAACTCTCAAGTTTGTCAAATGTGTGGTTATACAAACATCGCACCTATGATTACCAAACCCTCAAAGCTATGGTCAAACCACACTGCAAATTTATTGAAAAGGAAAATAAGTTCATTGGATTGTTCTCAAATCTTCATCAGAAGGAGAGAAAATCTAGTGCAATAAAAGGATGGTAAATTCCTTTGCAATGATGATATGTTTGTGTAATGAAATTTTCAATAATACTGGAGACCTCATGTAATCTCTTAATTATCCCAAAATTTTATTAGCCTATACTTGTTGTACTACAAGTAGTGCGATGTTCAATATCTTATTTCTCAGACATGATATTCGATAAATTTTGAATGTATGAATCAAGTAATACTCAATATTGTTGCGTACACAATAATTTTCTAGATCTTAATATATTAAATATTTGGCTTGGTAGCCTTAACAATCCTGGTTTGGGGATGATTAGAAAATTATTGACAATTCTGTTGGTCACAACTTATCAAGTTACAAATTTTCCCAAATCATCAGATTTTATGTGCACCGCATGTGCCATAGGGGAAATAAGTTTTAAGGCACTCTCACCTTAAAATTCTAAGCAAGACACTTATTCTTCCTTGAACACATTCAAAAGATATGTCTGGATTGCTTAACCATTATCTGGGGTAATTTAGATACTTCATGATACTCATATACACATTCATAAAATGTTTTTAAGTGTGTCTCTTATCACACACAAGCATGCATGATCTTACTAAATAAATTACTCAACTTATCAAAGTAGGAGCAAATTCTCCTGAAAACATGATCTATAAACCCATTCGAATGAACAGTGTTGTTGAACTAATTAGATGAGAATTTTTTTGTATTAGGTACTTTATGTGCATACCCAGAATGGTTTAGCTAAATTTCTTATCAAAGAGAGTTAAATGAATTACATGACCACTTTTAAAGAATTGTAAATTTACCAGCCTCTTGCTGGACACATACGGCCTTATACACCGTAAGTATGATCTAACTCATACCAACTGCATATCATACTATTTTCCCCTTGTAGTAACTACGTGGAAATCAACAAAGTATTTCCCATCTGCGATAATTCGGTTACATACCAATATCACCACTCCAGCGTACATCAATGGACACTCACAGAAAATTAGGGATCTTGTGAGGAATAACAATTTATCCGTCAATCAAAATTATTCATAGCCTGTATGTTGATTGCATCAGCAATAAGGATATTTTCCGGCATTAGGGGGAGATAAGTACCATAAAGAATGCCGAGAAATAAATTAGAAATGTTATTGACATTCAATCCTTATATCCACGTACTCAAAGAATCTAAACTAGAAGTTTAGAGAATCATATATTTGCAACACATTGCAAATTTGCCACATACATTTACTGATGACAAGGTGTCACTAAATTCTATATTCCTGCAGTAAAGTGTCAGAAAGAGTGGAGGTACCTGATAAACCACTCTTCTCCCCAAATGAGAGCAAGGGAGGAGAAAATCTGACAAAACGAGATATAACTTCTCATATGCTTCCGCGGAAATAGAGGAAATCAAATCCTCAACCAGTAAATGTAATTCAACATCAAGTTGAGAGACACCTCACTAGATGCTCATCATCCAAAGCCCGACATAAATGTGCACAAATGTTTTGGTGCCGGGACATCGAGACACCTTGACTCCATTTGCTGTAGGAAATCACATGGAGTTAAAAAGGAATGAATATACTCCACAAACTTCAATGATTCCATTAGAATCATATGAATTAAAGACTACATTTGTCGACATATATTTCTTCTCAAATTGCTAAAACCTTTTGGGCCTTGAACCAAAATCCATGGTAGAGTGCCTCTTGCACTCATATTGGTTCACATAAAAGGAAGCAAGTAACGAAGAATAGCACTCGCTCTGCAAACGAGTGGTATTACCGCAGTAATACCTACTTCTCATAAGTATATTCCATATGAAATACTAAAAACTTCTCATTCATGAACAAAGTCAATGAGGTGGTGAGAAAGCGAGGCTTGTAGCAAAAGAGTTCACGCAAAGACCCGACATCGATTATGATGTAACATACCCGCTTGGTATGAGTGGAATTATGTTTCGATACTAAATACCATTGGCAATAAAATAATAAAATTATCCATGCAGTTGATGGATGAAGTGGCTACATACTCATATGAGTCACTTGTTTCGGAAATCTATACTGAAGTCCCTGAAGGGCTTATACTTCCGAATTCAAAAGCAAATCGCAACAAATTTTGTGTAAAACTTCATAAGTCACTCTATGACTTGAAATCGGAAATCGTATGGTACTACCGACTAAATGAGTTCCTTCTTCAAAAAGGTTACTCGAATAATGATGATTATTTACATGTTTAGTAAAAGAATCAATTTGATTTTCTTTCATCACCTCAGTGTATATTGATGACCTCATCATTAATATCTATACAAGACCTAAACATACACAAAATCATCTCAAGACGGAAAATTTGGATTGAACCAAATTTAGCTTAAGTTTACAACTTGAGCATTCTCTCAAGAACTATCAGTCTACATATATCCAATACATATATGAGAATTCAATGTGGATATACTGTGCCAACAATAAGTCATGTATGGTCATACTAATAGGATACAAATCCATTCATACCTAGGGGTGATAATTAAGTGATATCAACACCTGAATTTCTATCTTACTAATAACAAAGCACTCATATAATTGCAAACCATGTCAAGCCTGACACTATGCTTGCTATCTTTGTTTAGAGTGCAACCCCCAACAAAGGTATATGGTCGATATAAGAATTATCAACTTATATCTCAAGCTCACAATAAATCGTTGGACAATTCCATCAAGAAAATCAAGATATGACCATGATATATGAAATGATATTGGCTCTTTATTTGATCCCAACAATGCCACATTAATGACTGAATTCATTGGAATAGTCTTCTTATGAAAGTCATCAAAATGGACTTTAACAGCTACTTCCACTTATAATTCTCACATAATTTCTTTATCTACAAGCATTGCAAAATATGCATGGCTCGGCAGAATGATAAACCACACTCAAAACCATGTGGTTGAGATTCATCAGAATAACATAACTTGATTTATCAAGATGCTACCACTTGTATTACTCAATACATACAGGTTATATGAAGAGCAATATCACAAAGCACATTGCTCGAGATCACTTATCCTCATGAATTTTAGAAAAGTGATGAAACAATTTGCAAACAGAAAATTGGAAAAACCGACATATTATTCATAATGTCATGATCATGTCAATGTAATTGATATGAGACATCCTCCAGATTTACAAAGTCCAGGGGGAGTAATCTCCCAAAGTATACCTGTTAACAACCATCAGATTACATATATTGTACTCTTTTTCCCTTCATGAGTTTTTCCCTAATGGTTTCTCATAAAAGGTTTTTAACGAGACAATATAGAAACAAGTGTTCATATATGTCATATCATTTTCTCCTTATATTTTTTCCATTGGGTTTTAAAGGAGTTTTCAATGGCATATATAATCGCACTCTTTTCCCTTATGAGTTTTCTCTCAAAGTTTCTCATAACGGTTTTTAATGAGGCAATATCTTTTAAGATAATATGCAATACTTTCAAGTTTTCCCCATTGAGGTTTTTAAAGGAAAATATACAAAGCATATTTATTGTTCTCTAAACTCACCAATGATTTTTCTCCTTCTTCAAAGGTTTTTCTCGTATGAGTTATCAAGAGACAATAATCATTATATGTTGCATCATTTTCTCCTTATTATTTTTCTCACTGGGTTTAAAGGAGTTTTAGCAACATATCTACACTATTCTCCTCATATTTTTCCCACAGGGTTTTTGGAGGAGACTTCCAAGATGAAGATGATGAACGTTCAAGGCAAATACATACTAGGAGGAGTCTATCAAGATGATGTATATTCACAAAGACAAGCATTGATTAGGGGGAGTGTTAGGAATTAATTAATTAGGTTAATTAACTATTAATCACTGCTATGTCGGTGCCACTTTTGGCAACTGCCTCCTTTTGTAACCGCCTTGTAAACTGGGTATAAATACCCCAATCTTCAATCAATAGAATAACTATTCAATCCATTCGTTCCTCTCTCTTTTTTTCTTCTTTACAAGTGCGACGCGTTGTATGAGTAATTCACGCGCCATTTAGCCAGACGGTGTCCACCCAATGTTACCTATAGAGAAAAATTCACTACAGGCCCTAGTACTTGCGCCGGCGTTAGCTTTAGTCCCTATGATTACAAATACCTAAAATACAGTCATCAAAGTTGCTCTAGAGGGTCATCTACGGTTCATTATATGGTTTGCTATACGTATTGGCTGACCTGGCCCGAGTCAACAGCCGCCAACTGTGCGCTGACTGCCACATGTGCTAGGTTGGCTTGAATACGCGCTCGCAAGGTTTTTTTTTTTGCAAAGTTGCGTGCGTCACTCATCAACATCACCGTCAAGATCGACCCCACCGCCGAGAGCAGACCAGCGACCTGCAAGGACAGGATGTCGTTGGCGTACACTACTTACAATTACAAGGAGCAGTCGCTGTGCAAGACGTACTAGACGGCGGCGGTGTGCACGAGACGGCGGCAGGGAGCACCCGTGGTAAGAAGCGGCAGCAGCAGCAACGGACGGCGGGCTCCAGGCTCCCTGCAGTGCTCCGAGTCCTTCAAGAGGGTCGCGCCGTCGCTGTTGCCTTGCTCCAAGCATCTCGACGCCGTAAAGCTTAGGACCCACGCAGATGTCGTCGGCGACCAGAAGGAGACGGAGTATTCCGACTCCGAATACGACGACGAGAAGCAGCAGAGCCGTTTTGAAGCACTCCTGTCCACGGCCAGAGCAGGTTCTCCTGCGTGCAAGGCTCGCCCAAGAACGCAATGGCCATCGTCCGGGAGCTCCTGCTCCTCATGGAGATGGAGACAGCGTACACGCCTGCGCTGCGCACCCAGTTGTTCGCAAGTCTGAGGACCTCATCAATGACGCCAACGATCTTGCCGGCCACGACGGCGACGACGACTACTACTATCGCACGAGCCCTAAGAACATCCACGAGGAAGACGGGACCACGGCCGCCGGAAGCCCCTCCACGAGCGCCGCCTACTGGGCGACGCACCGAGCTGAGCTGGCCAGGGTGTCCGAGCTAGTCTCCTCAGAGGTGCCGAGGTCGAGACTGGACGCCGCTAGCGTGCAGGCGGAGCGACGGGACATCAGCGCCGACATAGAGACCGCCTTGCTCGATGCTTTGGTGCTGGAGTTCGTCATGGATCTCGGTGGCTGCTAATCGATGGCGCCCAATCCGCCATTGTAGCGTGTAGGTGCAGGACAAAGAACAGAGCGGTGACCTCTGCCTTGCTCTGTTTTTGTTGAGTAGTTGCTCATAGGTCGGGACCTAGTGCTCAGTGCCAAGTGGAGGCCTGTATCGCCCTCCCAAACGTCGGTTCCCTGCCCCATGCTACCACCTCGCTCGATGCCATGCGCCATGACCACCTTCCTGCCCCACGCCGCCGGCAGCGAGCACGAACGCTGCTACCTCCACATGTCGTTCCGCCGCCACACACAGCTTCGGCGAGCCCCACTCCTCCGCTCTTCCCAGCTCCCCACTCACCTCCGTCGCCTCCCCACAGTAGCGCTGCACGGTTTGGCTGTCGGAGGCGGTGACCCGAGCACTGCGTTGTAGCAAGGCAGAAGGAGGAAGAAAATCTTGATGTGGCATTGTCCAATGGCTTCTTGATGACACGCGGTTTCATAGGAGGTGACGTCGGCCTCGGGGCGCGTCGGACGGCGATCAGTTTGGCCGGGAGGCCGACGGACAGAGGTGACGAAGACGGCAAGGGCGTCGGCGTTATAGGTCGTCTTGCTCTAATTAAAACATCAGAGGAAGAAACGGGGACCCTGGCAAAGCTCTTTGACATGGTGGTGCACCATGGGATGATCTCCGGCCACGCTACGCAGGGCGACGTCCATGGCACGAGCTTGGCCACTGGACAGAAGGGGGGAAAGAGCATGTCAGTGGTCAACGCTGCCACTTTAAAATGCGGCGACACGTGTGTACTTGCCGGCGAGGGATCGGCCTCGCGCTGGAGAAGCGGAGGCTGGTGCGGCCCTGGTGGCTTTGGCGGTCATGGCCGAGGCGAGCGGGCGCCTCGAGCGGAGCTCGGCCAGGAGGAGGAGAGGGTGGAGGGGAAAAGGAGGACGGTGCAGGTGGCGAGGCTCACCCGACCGGCGGCGGGAACCGCCGGGCGCGTCGTGAGGATCGCGTGCGAGCGTCTTTCGCGGGGACCGCTCGGGCTGCTGGGGCTGTGCGTTATGAGGACGAGACAGGGGTGGATCGGTCGGACCAGGGGGTGCGCTCGGTCCGACCAAGGGGGCAGATCTTTAAATAACTGGCAACTTTGCAAAAAGACCCTTGCGTGCGCGCGTATTCAAGCCAACTTAGCACATGTGGCAGTCAGTCACAGTTGGCGTCTGTTGACTCGGGCCAGGTCAGCGAATACGTATAGCAAACCATATAATGCCAGGCACAGAAAATCAACCAGATTGTGTCAAGATTCGTGCATATAGTACTGGACGGTGATGGATGCGTGTGGTCGAGATGGTCAACGCCCACACGTGTGGGCGTTAACATTTCCGAATAACTTTGATAACTGTATTTCGGGTATTTATAATCACAAGGACTAAAGCTAACGCCAACGCAAGTTACATGCCCTGTAGTGAATTTTTCTTATATATACCACAAGTATGTGGTATATGTATAGACGGTTTAAGGGGAAAACTTCCATTCACGGGATTCCTGAAACACGGGAGAAATGACACTTAATAGAGATGGGAATAGAAATTTTGATTTGCAGAGGAGATCCTCTGTAAATCCTATAACAAGGGAAGTGGCCTCAACTTCAATCACAAGTTCAACCTCAAGTTGAAGAAAGCCCAGCACACATGGAACATTGAAGTTGATGTCCATGACGTTGCTTCAAAAGCTGACTTCCACCAGAATATTCGCCACACACACCGTGGTGGCAGGAGAGATCACATACGCCATAGTGTTGTGCCGAGGCAACACGAACAGTTCCAGCTCACAGCACATGCGTCAATGAAGCTCTCCAAGAGGCATAGTTGTCTGTGGGCACATAAGTAAGTGATCATCATTGACATGGTGTGCAATCTTAAACTTTATGTCAAGGTAATTAATCGGGCATCTCATGTGCATAAGATATTAGCGGAATAGGATGGTAATGTTATCGTGCGGTGCACTTATTACTTGTTCAACAAACATGCCCTCAATATGTCCGAGAGTTCGCCACTGCAGTTGAGGAGATTGAGGATCATACCAACTGTCTACACGGCCTACGGTCTGACGCACTGCATACCAGGGTTGACACATGCAAATTGTACCTATTGTCTCGAGGACTTGAGTTCTATCAGCAGTTTCACTAGATGACCAAGTGTGATGCTTGCAACGCCGTGATGCTGCTACAACTTGCACTTGCACAAGTTTTTTCCAGTGAGTCAATGTAGCAACTGCCCACATTCACGGCCAACACACTCAAAGGTAAGCGCCCCCAATCGAGTTTCCGAAAAAAAAAATCTATAATACTAAATGCGTGCATGTTTTGATGTTGGCCTCTCCTTGTTGTTGCTCAACCATGGCCTCAAAAATATGTTTGCTAAGATTTTAATTATGATCAGTAAAATGTAGATGTGATTTTTTTACAAACACGTGCATCTAATAACATGAAATGCTCCTCCTCTAGGATCCGCTGCTCTGGCAGCCTCACACACCACGAACCAAGAAATAAGTAAATATAATGGAAGAGGTACGTAGCAGTGAGAAATCCATTGTCCGCCAGTGCTTCTAGATTGGTGCGGGTGGACCCGATGCAATTTCATTTCCACCTCTGTTTCTAGAATACAAAATCTATACAAACAGGAATGCGAGATGGATCCCCGCGAGAGAGAAATATCCACCCATCCACGGTGTTGTCCCTCTTCCACATCCAGCTCTCTTTCGTGGAGAGACACACTAGATCCGCATGGACGATTACTCCGGCGCAGACCACGACGCCGAGCACTATCATTGACTCCTCCCCGGGATCTCTAGAACTCTCCGGTGAAGGAAAATTGACATGCACCGCCACCCCCAATCATATCCAGATAGTACGGAATTGTTCAAAAATTATAAGCCCTTTTCATCAATTTTCTATCTGTCATGTAAAATATACATAACCATTGTGGTTTGGGACATTTGTGGATTACGGTTTGTGGAATTTATTAAATGGTATGTGAAATTTATATTCGTGAAGATGATTTTGATTAAACTCATTTTGGTGATGTGTGCGACATATATGCACAATATATGTGAAACTCATTTGAGTGGTGTGTTGTTTGTGAAATTTGTGACTTGTGAATGCGTGATTCGGTGGAATCTGTGAAATTGATGAAAAATAACATAAAGTGATGCTTATGACATGTGGAATATGTGATTACAATTTGTGAAACTGAATGTGGTGGAATTTGTTTTGCAGTGTGTGAAAATGTTATGTCAATCTATGGAATTGGTTATTACAATTGGTGAAATCGGTATTTCAATCTATGAAATAGCTGAAATAACCTATTGCAATTTGTGAAGTTGGTATTTCAATCTATGAAATAGTTGAAATTACCAGTTTTGAAATCGTTTTTATTTTGGAATCTGTGAAATAATTTGAATTTGTGATCGTTCAAGCCGGACCTAACTTGGACATCCGGCTAAATTACCGCCAGCCCTCCTCATGCCGGCTCATAGCGCATTAGGTTTCCCATGAGTTGCACGTACAAGCAGAGTGACGCGGGTCTGGTTCGTCTTCTAAATTCTAATAGGTTATTGATCTTCAACCCCAAAATGACACAAGGCAATCTTTTTTTTTTGAAGGGTACACAAGGCAATCTTATGATGTAATGTAACAGGTGTCGTTATCACATTCCACAAAGCATTTGACTTCGGGTCCACTCTCTCGGTGGTGTTGTAAACTTCAGGCTTCAGTTCTAGAGCCGGCCAATCGCGTCCTTTCTAAAAAAATGTTGGGTCGTTGAAGCCAGCAATTTGACAAGTTGTCTCGTTGAATTTTTTTGCATAGTAATATGTGTCTCATTCATATAAAAAAGGTCAAAATACAAATCACGTAAGGACCGACATGACAAAACTGAAAAGATAGCAAAACATCTCTGAGCTTGACACCAATTTCTGTCATTTACCTCCGGCACCACCATAGCAGCCACCGAAGAAAAGATTGACGGATCACCTTCGCTCGTTAAAACCAGTGAAATAAGAAAAGAAAATACATATTACTCTGCGTTTATACTGCAGCTAAAACCAAAAGAATTACATATCTCCATTGCACT
The DNA here is from genome assembly GCF_003073215.2 of Triticum urartu. Lineage (NCBI taxonomy): Eukaryota > Viridiplantae > Streptophyta > Magnoliopsida > Poales > Poaceae > Triticum > Triticum urartu. Next base: position 2,964,238 of record NC_053024.1, on the reverse strand, counting down.
GTGTATCTAATTATCTACAGACACAGATAGCACACGCTGCCGGCGAATGAATGATAGTCAATCAAGAAACAAGGTGCAAAACGGATCCCGCCGCCTGCCCAAGGAGGTGCAGCGCGAAGACGGCGGACACCGGCACGCCGGCGAGCACCAGCGCGGCAACAGCAGCCGCGACGCCGGGCCTGGTATCCATGGCCAGCAACTGCAGAGCGCCGGCGAGCGTGGACACATCAGAGACGTACGCCCGGTAGTAGCGCTTCTCCCAGGCCGCCCACCCCGGCGGCGCCTCGTAGTTGGTCTCGGCCATCCGCGCCTCCCGGATCCTCCGCCGAAGCACCGCCATGCCCTCGTCCACCAGCGCGCCCCCGTAGTGGTCCCGCCGGAAGGCACCGCAGCACACCGTCGCCATCGCCCGCGGCCTCCTCGGTCGGAGCAGCGGACCGTGGCAGGGCGGCGACCCGTGCAGCTGGCGCCCAAGTCCCGGGGCTGCTGGCCGCATCGTCGACTGCAATGAGACGGCGGGCGACATCGATTTCACCGAATCTGCTAACGAATAAGCCGAGCGTGTGATCTCTTGATGCAAAATGGACGTATTAGGGCTCTGGTGTTGTCTTGTGCTTGAATCAAGCCCAATTAAGGGGAGGCATTGGAGGACGATAGGATGAGGTCTGCCGGGTGTCTAGCTAACCATCGTCGTCGACGTTGATGCGGTCGTAGTTGGTGATAATCCACAAGTGTAGGGAATCAGTTGTAGCCCTTCCGATAAATAAGTGTCAAACCCAATAAGGAGGCAAAGGTAGAATTAATACTCCTCAAGTTCTATCGACCACCGATACAACTCTACGCACACTTAATGTTTTCTTTACCTAAAACAAGAAATAAAATTACTCTATAGGTGTAATAGAATAGGTTTGCAAGATAATAAAGAACATGAAAATAAAAGTAAAGTGTTGTTTTAATAAAGAACAATAAAGTAAATATAGTGAGTGTGGAAAAGTGGTGGTTCATACGTCTCCGTTGTATCTACTTTTCCAAGCACTTTTGCCCTTATTTTGGACTGTAACTTGTATGATTTGAATGGAACTAACCCGGACTGACGCTGTTTTCAGCAGAATTACCATGATGTTGTTTTATGTGCAGAAAACAAATATTTTCGGAATGACCTGAAACTCCACGGAACATCTTAGAAAAAACAATAAAAAATCCTCGCCAAAGATGAAGACCAGGGGGCCCACACCCTTCTCACGAGGGTGGGGGGCGCCCCCCCTAGGGCGCGCCCCCTACCTCGTGGGCCCCCTGTTGCGTCTCCGACTCCAACTCCACCTCCATATATTGAGTTTCGATGAGAGAAAAATCAGAGAGAAGAAATCATCGCGTTTTACGATACGGAGCCGCCGCCAAGCCCTAAAACCTCTCGGGAGGGCTGATCTGGAGTCCGTTCGGGGCTCCGGAGAGGGGGATTCGTCGCCGTCGTCATCATCAACCATCTTCCATCACCAATTTCATGATGCTCACCGCCGTGCGTGAGTAATTCCATCGTAGGCTTGCTGGACGGTGATGGGTTGGATGAGATTTATCATGTAATCGAGTTAGTTTTGTTAGGGTTTGATCCCTAGTATCCATTATGTTCTGAGATTGATGTTGCTTTGACTTTGCTATGCTTAATGCTTGTCACTAGGGCCCGAGTGCCATGATTTCAGATCTGAACCTATTATGTTTTCATGAATATATGTGAGTTCTTGATCCTATCTTGCAAGTCTATAGTCACCTACTATGTGTTATGATCCGGCAACCCCGAAGTGACAATAATCGGGACCACTCCCGGTGATGACCCTAGTTTGAGGAGTTCATGTATTCACTATGCGCTAATGCTTTGTTCCGGTTCTCTATTAAGAGGAGGCCTTAATATCCCTTAGTTTCCAATAGGACCCCGCTACCACGGGAGGGTAGGACAAAATATGTCATGCAAGTTCTTTTCCATAAGCACGTATGACTATTTACGGAATACATGCCTACATTACATTGATGAATTGGAGCTAGTTCTGTGTCACCCTATGTTATGACTGTTACATGATGAACCGCATCCGGCATAATTATCCATCACTGATCTTGTGCCTACGAGTTTTCCATATACTGGTTCTCGCTTATTTACTTTCCCGCTGCTACTGTTACAATCACTACAAAATACCAAAAACATTACTTTTGCTGTCTTTACTTTTGTTGCCGCTACCACCACTATCATATTACTTTGCTACTAAACACTTTGCTGCAGATACTAAGTTTCCAGGTGTGGTTGAATTGACAACTCAGCTGCTAATACTTGAGAATATTCTTTGGCTCCCCTTGCGTCGAATCAATAAATTTGGGTTGAATACTCTACCCTCGAAAGCTGTTGCGATCCCCTATACTTGTGGGTTATCAGTGGTAGGATGTGTGAAATTGTCCCTAGTCAATTGATAACTAGACCAAATTTGATGTACTTATGACTGGAACTATTTGCAAGCATCCACAACTATTAACTTGTCCATTAAGGTAAACCCAAACATATCATTAAGATAAAATTGGCCCCCCTTCATCCCATATGCAACAAAAAACCAAATAGTGTTTAGGCTTCTATCACTCTCGCAACCCGTCATAAGCAAATTAATCACATATTGCAACACCCTATAATATAATACATATAGCGTGCGTTCATATATATAATGGGCACCAAAGGACAACAACAAAATAAAACATGCAACTCAAGCCAATCATGATCACCAATCAATCCATACGACAAAAGTGATCTACTCAACCATAATACGATGACACAAATCATTGGGTACTAACTCATAGCACCAAAGACCATGTTCAAGTAGGGGATTACAGTGGGTCATGGGAGAGTCGACCGCTGATTATAGAGAGGTTATGGAGGTGTTGATGAAGACGGTGGTGTTGATGGAGATGGTTGTCATAATGATGGTTCCCCCGGCGTCACTCCGGCACCACCGAGAGAGAGGGGGAGAGGGGCCCTCTTCTTGCCCTTGCTTGCCTTCCCCCTAGATGGGAGAAGGGTCCCCACCTCTGGTCCTTGGCCTCCATAGTCCCCGAAGGGCGGGAGCCCCTCCGAGATTGGATCTCTCCTCCTCTTTTTCTCTAGGTTTTCCTCTCTATTTTGATATTGTTTTCGGGTCGAACGCCGTTTCTTAAATAACTAGAGTTTCTTAACTCCGATTGGGATGAAATTTTAACACAAATTTTTCACTAAATTAGTTTCCTTGTGGCCGAAGGAGAGCTCCATCCGACTTACGGGTCCCCCACAAGCCCTGATGGCGTGACTGATGTCGCTTGAAACTATGTCGGTATTTCCCCAAAGAGGAAGGGATGATGCAGTACAGCTATGGTACGTATTTCCCTCAGTTATGAAACCAATGTATCGGTCCAATAGGAGAACCAAGCAACACTATGTAAACGGTACCTGCACACAAAGAACAAATACTTTCAACCCGACGCGTAAGAGGGGTTGCCAATCCCTCCTCGGGTAAAAGATAGATTGGTTTGTATGATTTTGCATAAATAGATCTCACAAAAACACAAAATAAAATAAGTAAGTAAAAAATGCAGCAAGGTATTTTTGGGTTTTTGGAATAATAGATCTGAAAATACAAGTGGCAAATAATAGATCGGAAAGAAAATATGATAAAGATTAGACCGGGAGGCCGTAGATTTCACTAGTGGCTTCTCTCAAGAAATAGCACACAGTGGGTAAACAAATTAATGTTGGGCAATTGATAGAAGATCGAATAATTATGATGATATCCAAGGCAATGATCAATATATAGGCATCACGTCCAAGATTCGTAGACCAACTCCTGCCTGCATCTACTACTATTACTCCACACGTCGACCGCTATCCAACATGCATCTAGTGTATTAAGTTCATGGAGAAATAGAGTAATGCAATAAGAACGATGACATGATGTAGATGAGATCTATTCATGTAGGAATAGCCCCCATCTGGTTATCCTTAATAGCAGCGATACATGCGTGTCTTGCTACCCCTTCTGTCACTGGGAAAGAACACTGCACGATCGAACCCATCATAAAGCACCTCTTCCCATGGCAAGAAAAATCGATCTAGTTGGCCTAACTAAACCAAATATTCAAAGAAGAAATACGAGGCTATAAATAATCATGCATATAAGAGATCAAAGAAGACTCAAATAATATTCATGGATATAGATCTGATCATAAACTCAAAGTTCATCGGATCCCAACAAACACACCGCAAAAAGAGTTACATCAAATAGATCTCCAAGAGACCATTGTATTGAGGATCAAAAGAGAGAGAGGAAGCCATCTAGCTACTGCCTACGGACCCTTAGGTATATGGTGAACTACTCACGCATCATTGGAGAGGCACCAATGAGGATGATGAACCCCTCTGTGATGGTGTTAGATTGGATCTCGTGGTTCTGGAACTTGCGGGGGCTGGAATTGTGTTTCATCGACTCCCCTGGGGTTTCTGGAATATTTTGGAATTTATAGGGCGAAGAGGCGATGCAGGTGCATCCGTGGGGGCACAACCCCCTGGGCGTGCCTGGGCTCCTGGGCATGCCCTGGTGGGTTGTGCTCCTGATACGTCTCCAACGTATCTATAATTTTTGATTGTTCCATGCTATTATATTATCAACCTTGGATGTTTTATATGCATTTATATGCTATTTCATATGATTTTTGGGACTAACCTATTAACCTAGAGCCTAGTGCCAGTTTCTGTTTTTCCTTGTTTTTGAGTATCGCAGAAAAGGAAAATCAAACGGAGTCCAATTGACCTGAAATTTCACGGAGATCATTTTTGGACCAGGAGAAGCCCACGGAGTACCGGAGATGTGCCAGAAGAGTCCCGAGGCCACCACGAGGGTGGGGGCGCGCCCCCCTACCTCGTGGCCGCCTCGGGGACCCCCCCCCCCTGACTTGTTCCCGACTCCAACACCTCTTATATAACCCCAAACTTCCAGAAAGAAACCTAGATCGGGAGTTCCGCCGCCAGAAGCCTCCGTAGCCACCAAAAACCAATCTAGACCCGTTCCGGCACCCTGCCGGAGGGGGGGAATCCCTCTCCAGTGGCCATCTTCATCATCCCGGCGCTCTCCATGACGAGGAGGGAGTAGTTCACCCTCGGGGCTGAGGGTATGTACCAGTAGCTATGTGTTTGATCTCTCTCTCTCTCGTGTTCTTGATTTGGCACGATCTTGATGTATCGCGAGCTTTGCTATTATAGTTGGATCTTATGATGTTTCTCCCCCTCTACTCTCTTGTAATGGATTGAGTTTTCCCTTTGAAGTTATCTTATCGGATTGAGTCTTTAAGGATTTGAGAACACTTGATGTATGTCTTGCATGTGCTTATCTGTGGTGACAATGGGATATCACGTGATCCACTTGATGTATGTTTTGGTGATCAACTTGCGAGTTCCGTGACCTCATGAACTTATGCATAGGGGTTGGCACACGTCTTGACTCTCCGGTAGAAACTTTGGGGCACTCTTTGAAGTTCTTTGTGTTGGTTGAATAGATGAATCTGAGATTGTTTGATGCATATCGTATAGTCATACCCACGGATACTTGAGGTGACATTGGAGTATCTAGGTGACATTAGGGTTTTGGTTGATTTGTGTCTTAAGGTGTTATTCTAGTATGAACTCTAGGATAGATTGAAAGCAAAGAATAGCTTCGTGTTATTTTACTACGGACTCTTGAATAGATCGATCAGAAAGAATAACTTTGAGGTGGTTTCATACCCTACAATAATCTCTTTGTTTGTTCTCTGCTATTAGTGACTTTGGAGTGACTCTTTGTTGCATGTTGAGGGATAGTTATATGATCCAATTATGTTATTATTGTTGAGAGAACTTGCACTAGTGAAAGTATGAACCCTAGGCCTTATTTCAACGCATTGCATTACCGTTTGTGCTCACTTTTATCATTACTTACCTTGCTGTTTTTATACTCCCTCCGTCCAGAAATACTTGTCATCAAAATGGATAAAAGGAAATGTATCTAGACGTATTTTAGTTTTAGATACATCTCTTTTTATCCATTTTGATGACAAGTATTTCGGACGGAGGGAGTATTTTCAGATTACAAAAACCTTTATCTACCATCCATATTGCACTTGTATCACCATCTCTTCGCCGAACTAGTGCACCTATACAATTTACAATTGTATTGGGTGTCTTGGGGACACAAGAGACTCTTTGTTATTTGGTTGCAGGGTTGTTTGAGAGAGGCCATCTTCATCCTACGCCTTCCACGGATTGATAAACCTTAGGTCATCCACTTGAGGAAAATTTTCTACTGTCCTACAAACCTCTGCACTTGGAGGCCCAACAATGTCTACGAGAAGAAGGTTGTGTAGTAGACATCAGCTCCCCACAGGCCTCCCCTCTAGTACTTCTTTGGCCCACTGGGTCTCTTCTGGTCCAAAAAAATCTCCAAAAAGTTTTGCTGCGTTTGGACTCCGTCTGGTACTGATATTCTACGAAGTAAAAAAACAAGGAAAAAACTGCAACTGGCACTGGTCGCTATGTCAATAGGTTAGTCCCAAAAAATGATATAAAGTTGCTATAAAATGATTGTAAAACATACAAGAATGACGCTTACCAATATTACCTATCCTTTGACATTCATCACAAGATAAAACAAACTTACGGGCATCCTTGAAGAGAGTAGGCCAATAAAAACCAGATTGCAATACCTTGTGAGCAGTTCTATCTCCCGCATGATGTCCTCCA